>NW_007249923.1:476481-487153 GCF_000164805.1 Carlito syrichta | reverse complement strand
AAAAAAAAAAAAAAAAAAAAGAAGAGGCAAAGGAGAACCCCCCATCTGCTTCTCTGCCTGACAAATTCCCATCATCCTTCAAAGCCTTATTCACATGTCACATCTTCTGTAAGGTTTTATTTTTACTCCCCCCAGCAGGGTAGGTCACTGTGTCCTCTGTTCCCCCACCTTTCCTCTCAGTGCAGTACTATACTGGTCAATTTCTGTTGCAGAAATAATGACCTTGACTTACATTGATCTATTTAGGCTGTGTCTCTCTCTAGACTGTCAGCTTTTAAAGGGCAGGGACCTTCTATTATTGATCCTTGTATTTCCTGAACCAAATGGAAAGCTCATTGGCTAGTTCTGAGTCTCAGGGAGAGGAGCTGACCTACCCAAGTTCACTTAGTTGCACACAGGCTGCGAGCTCACCAAACCCTAGGCCTGTGGGCCTTCCAGTCCCGAGTTCTCTCTACAACACCATGG
Organism: Carlito syrichta; assembly: GCF_000164805.1. Classification (NCBI taxonomy): domain Eukaryota; kingdom Metazoa; phylum Chordata; class Mammalia; order Primates; family Tarsiidae; genus Carlito; species Carlito syrichta. Next base: position 486,688 of record NW_007249923.1, on the reverse strand, counting down.
TGAAACCACAGTTGCGTGGCACTGAGAGGAAGGGTGATGGTGTGCCTGCCAGGAGCCTCCAAGAGCAAAGGAGCACTGCAAGGCTGGTGACAAATGTGAGAGAAGGCAGAGGCCTAGGGAGCTGCACCTGGGCCTGACGCTGGGAGGGGCAGCCTCACTGCCCCTCACCTAGTTCACCAGCAGAAACATTTCTCTGTGACTTAGTCAGGCTTCCCAGATTGGGATTCCATAATCTCCACTCTGAAATTTTATCCAGGAAGACGTGTCTTCAACATAATCCAATCTCTCTTTTCTAAACATCAGTAGGGGAGGTTCAGGGTCCTATCTGCTTCATGGAAGGCGGCCTGAGAGCTCAGAAAGAGAGCACACAGCTATGATTAGAAGATCAGGGAAGACTTATGGAAAAAGATACATCTGAGCTCGGACCTGAAGGCTGGGAGGATTTGACGTGGAAAATGCACAGGTCAAAGTAGGGCTGTCAATTAGTATCGGGTGCCAAAAGACAGCTAGCCAGTCAGCAGTCTCCAAGAGTAACCCTCTTGTGCTCTCAGGACACTCTCAAACTTCCTTCCCACAGAGAAAGCAGCTCCTGCAACCAACCGTATGTGGGTGCTGCATAAGGCATGGGGAGAGGGAAGGATTATGGGCTTCAAAGACAGAACACACTGTTCTGCCCTTTATTAGTTCTGTGGCTGTAGACAGGTCAGGTAACATCTCTAGTCTCAGTTTCCTCATCAGCAAAATAGGGATTATAATACCTACCTTGGGGAATTGTTGTCAGGATCAGAATGTCATGCATGTAGTAGTTACTCAACAAATAGCTTTGACCTCATTAGTATTACTGTTTTGAGAACTACCCTTTCGCAAATAAACAGCCCTAGGGAAACAACCCAATCACTAGAGGGGCTCAATCAGGTTTCCCTTCCCTTATCCTCACCCTTTGACCCCAGCCCTCCTCTGTCACTCCTGCTTTTGCTATGATGAGGTAGAATCAGAAGATCTGGGTTCTTATTTCACTTGGGCAAAGAATTTCGACTCAGTGTCTCCACCTGTAAAATGGGGCCAATAACTCCTGTCCCATAGTATTGTTGGGAGGATTCATGATGCCTGCGTGCTAAAGCCCCTACCAGACACCCAGGTGCCCAGTCAGTGTTTTGAAAACCCTTGCTTTCTCTCCCTCCCTCCCAGGGCGCAGTATGGGGTCCAGGGCTGGGCTACAGGTCTGAGTTGCTGGGTGGTGGGTGGGGTGGGGCAGAGGCAGGGCCCGGAGATGAATGCATAAATAACCAGCCATCCCGGTCTCGCTTCAGAAGTCCTGGTCTCCAGCCCTTTAATCATGGAGCTGCTCTTCCCTGGCCACCTTCCAGGGCCCCGCCCGCCCACTTTCATACAGAGGGGAGCCCATGAAGGATGCCCTGTGTCTTTGCAGCCCTCCTGCTTTGCACGGCATGCTCTAATAGATCCCAGGAACCCAGGGGGCTGCCTCTCTCAGTTGACTCACTCCATCCCCAACATCCCCCACCTCACATGGCTCCCCCCACGTCCTAGGCTCAGCTCTGGGCTCCCCACCATCATCCCCCTGCCCCGGCCAGGCCTGCCCTCTGACCTGGCCTGCCAAGCTGGAAAGTGAGTTTGACGGGGCAGTGTCCTCCTTTCCATGCTGACCGTATCATACGAACCAAAGCATCCGTCCCCAAGGCCCCAAGTTCCAAGCGTTCTCGTGGGACAATGGAAACCTAATATTAGAAAGTGAGCCAGTCTCAGAAAATCCAGGACATGTGTTTGCCATGTTGGTTACCAGCCCGCACCCCCCCCAACTCCAGGCGAACCTCTCTTTATGCAAGGCGGAGTATTCCTTTGGGATCAGGAGTGAGAAGTATGTTGGGAGTGGGGGTGGGGAGGGGGTTGCATATGAAATCACATTTGGCAACTTGAGTCGAATTTGTAATGCATTAATGGAGTTGGCTTCTTGACGAATAGAACCAGTGATTCTTTTTCATATGGGAATGAATTCATATGGGAAAGGGCTCCAATAGAAAGAGCTATTTTTAGATTTGGGCATACTGGATTCGCTTAAACTGAGGCTCACCGGTATTCACTTTACAACCCTTTCATTTGAGGTCTCCTTCTCTGAGTTTCCTTGGTACTGGAATTCAGCTGCCATTTCTGTCATTTGCTCTCCTGCCTTATGGAGACGATGTGTGGGTGGCATGGAGGGGTGGACGGCACCTGGACATTGACACCGGTGGGACTGGGTTTGAATCTCTGCCCACTACGTCCCAGCTGGGTGATCTTACTGATACTACCTTATGGACTGCTGAGTTGGGATGGGGGAGCAGGGAAGTCACAGGTTGGGGGTAGGGTAGCAATGTTCTTCCCTAATAGATCAGGTGCGATAATTAAATCAGGTCATGGGAGAAATAAGTCCATGAGCGCCCCTCCCCCCAGGACTCTGCCTTCAGAAGTTCTTAAGGAATAACATCTGTCAGCCGAGGGAGCACATCTGCCTGTTCCCCGGCACATCATTAGGCCCTGCTAACCTGAGCACATCTCACTTTTGTAAATCATCCTCAACCAGGGCTCCCCTTATCCCCGATGAGCTCCCCCCTCCTGAGTTCTGAGCTCTGGCAGACAATGATGCCACAAGATTAGAGCAAACCGAGGCACCTTCGCAGAACTCCCGCTGACCACCCCTCCCTGCACCCAGGCATAGCATCTGTCAGAAGTCACAGAATCCTGGAATCCTTGGACTGGCAATGTCCTGGAAGCCTTATGCCTCCAGCTCCTTGTGGTAATAATGGGGAAATTGAGGCCAGGAGAGGCATCCTTTACTCAAGGTCACATGGCTGGTTAGTGACAGAGCCAGCAAGAGAGAGGGAGACTCCTATGAGATGCAGATTGTCCTCTGTTGTTCCTGTTTCCCCTGGAGGGCTGCAGGTCTGGTCGTCCCTAGAGCCTGCATTCCGCCCAGGCAAGGACTGTGTCTCTCATTAGTCCACACCCAGAGCTCTGAGTAAGTAGTGTTGGCTGACGGCTGACAACACTCTTCATAAAGGAAGAAGATTTTAAAAGAGCCCTGGAAGCCTCCTGGTTTTCCATCCTTGTCTTTGGGAGGCAGTGTGGTGTCAGAAAAGAATGCAGATCCGGAGCCAAGACACTTGGGTTCTGGTAGAAGGCAACAAGCTTAGATATACAAAGTGACAAGCTCAGTGCCCAGCACATGGCAGGTGCGAGAAACTGGAGGCCGTTATCTGGAATGTTAGTCTGATACTGCCGCTGTGTGACCTTAGGCAAGTCCATCAACCTCTCAGAGTCGAGTTTTCTGGAAAATAGGAACAATAACTTGTTGTCAGCCTGCCTCCTGGGGGAGTTAATTCTCTCAGGGACTCCACAGGACTTCATAGAATAGGTGACAGTTGAGAGATGAGACAAACTCACTACAAGTTCAAGGTAAAGACATAAATTCCCAGTTGAGAGAACCACAGGACAAGAGTGATTCATAGGAAACTATGGGATGGAGAAAGCAGATCCTTTTTGGTTGTCATAAAAACAAAGCTCTGAAGCTCCTGGGTGCACACTGCCAACCTCACTCCCTTGATGTCGCCTAAGGACTGTGGCCCCGAGGGAGCCAACACTTACTGAGCCCTTATGCTGGCCCTGTATGCAGCGTGCCTTATTTAATCCTCACCACTGTCCTGGTGGAGTTTATGTCGATCCTACAGATGATGATCACTTGCCTCAAGGTCATGCAGGTTGAGTGTGGAGGGGTTATGTGTGGACTTCCTGTTCTGTGACTATCTCTCTGTTCATCACAGGCCTGAATTTCAGACTTTCAGTCCCCCACAGCTCCAGAGAGCTCTCTCGCCCCTGTCTTGCACCCAGCCTCAGCGGCCAGAATCCCGCTTCCTTGGGGCTACTTCCTGCAAGTTGAAGTCCTTGCCAAGACTTGGGAGCAGCCCTCAGCCTGGTTCCTAGGACATGGACTATAGGCGTTTGTGACACCTCTGAAATCACGTGCAAGTGTGTGTGTATGTACATGCATGCATGTGTGCACCCGTGTGCGTGTGCACTTTTCTTAGGAGCAGCTTCTAGCTCTCATCAGATTTTCTAGGAGGGCCTCAGAAAGGTTAGGAACCTCCAGGTTCCATAACCCTCTTCAGGGTCCAGTTACTGTCCCTCAACCCTGACACTGTGGACGGCCCCTGGAAGTCCTGGTGAGAAATGGGCTTGGCACCTACTAGCTCCAGGCCCTGCATCAGGAGGAGAGGGAAGGAGCCTGCAACTCCCCAGGCCTCAGGAGCTCCAATCACACCTTGATAGACTCCATGCCCTTGTGCATGTTGTTTCTTTCTATTCTATCCTCCGGGCTGATGGAGGTCTGGAGGAGGAAGAGTCTGGGGAACGTGTGCAGGTCCAGCATGGCAGAATGGCCATGGACAGGACAGCCTGGGTTTGGGCATCTGGAGGCATCTGGGGTGGGGGTGTTGTAAGCTGAGCAGCTGGTCCTGGGCTGTGGGTGCTGACAGAGTAGAGAGGATCTGCCCTTCCCCCTTGGGTCTGGGCAGATGAGTGACAGCAGCAGGTCTAAGCCAAGTGGCCCCGATGGGGCTCTCAGGCCTCTTCAGCCACCATGGAGGCCCCGGAAATACCAGGACGGGGAGGGGCATGGGGTACAGAGGCCTAGCCGCCTGTCACTTGCATATATCTGCCAGGCCATCCTTCAAGCCCTGGCCACACTGTCTGCCCCTTCCGGGCACCCTTAGCCGCCATCAGCCCCCTGCCTCTCCTCTAGCCAGGCCGCGAGCTTCCTCTCCTATTGGGCTCCGACACCGTACTCAGAAAGACCTTGTATGTTTTTCAAATTAATGCAATTAAGAGCATTAAAGTTTGTGAACGATAGAGTTTTTCATTTTCCTTTTATTTGATTAGAGAAATTCCCACCGCACAGTTCCTCCAAATGAAACCCAGACCTGGGGCCCATTGTTCCGGGGGCTTCCATGAGAATGTGTTACCTTTCAATCTCACACACTAATGTGTTTAGCGTTACAGTCCCCCCCGGGCGGCTGCAGGAAGGATCTGGAGCCTTGATTAAAGTGGCCTTTGCCGGGCAGGAATGTGGGCTCCTCCGCCTGGGAGTCGCGGAGGGGCTGGTGTTTGCTTGGCAGAGCTTCTATTCAGGTGGCCATCGTGCCCGTTCAGGGACTGGGCTGGATGGTCGTCGTGCCTGGCTGTAATTAGGCATTTGGCCTTCGGCCTTGTTGGTCCTCTTGGCCTCCTGCACCTCTGAGCTTAGCCCCAAGGCATCCAAGTGCACACAACATAATACCCCCACACAGACACCTCAGTCGCTTCCTTCCTCTTCTCTTGTTATCCTCCCCTCAATTAATTTAATTTAATTTAATTTTTTTATAGAGATAGAGTCTTGCTCTGTCGCCCAGGTTGGAGTACTGTGGTGCGATCACAGCTCACTATAATCTTGAGCTCAAGCCATCCTCCCAGGTAGCTGGGTCTACATCTTCCCAAGTACATCCTCCCAAGTAGCTGGGACTACAGCCATGTACCACCAAGCCCTGCCTCTGTCCTCCTCTCAATTCATTTTCTCCTCTCCTCTTCCCATCTTCTGGTCCCTCAGGTGCTACTTGGACTTTGAGGCAACTTCTTTATGGTCAGTTCTGTACAGAGACAGAGAAATCATACTGTTCTTCCCTCAGTCAGGCCCAGAGCTTCAAGGTGAAGAGCAGAGTTAACAGCCAAAAGTTTAAAAACTGATTAGAGGAATAAAGTCAGAAAGGCCTGGGAGAGGGAGGAGGGGGGTCATGACCCCTGTTAAAAAATTTGACTAATGCCAAATTTAAACAGGATGTTAAGTCTACACCCCTCCTACCCCAAATCACCAAAGGCTCAGCACTGGGAGGCCCAGGTTTCTTCCTCTTCCAACTGGGGCGGCTGGTCCAGGTCCCAGGGTGGCCAATGCCCTGGGACAGGAAACTGGTGGGACTTCCCTGCCCCAGTGGCTTGCATCCTGCAGACCTTTCACAGCCCAAGCCAGGGTCCTGGGAGACCCAGCTAGGACCTGGCCCAAATTAGGCAAAACCGAAAAACAATCGGGCTTGTGAACTAGAATCCAAACTAAAAATAAGCCTGTCAACTCTCAGAGGCTGCTCTGCTACTCCTGGGTCCCAAGGAGTCAGGGAGAGCTCGGAGAGAAATGTGATACATCCTCACCCCCACTGCAAACCTGCCTTGACCTTGCTGCATTCCCAGATGCCTCAGAGTCATTCCACAAACATCCAGGGAGGCCCACACCTTGCAGAGAGAGCAGAGTGGGCACGGAGGGGGGTTCAGAGAAGAGTATTCTCCTTCTCCAGGGTAGTTAAAGAAGTATGTGTGAGCTTAAGTACTTCAGGTTGTCCCTTGTGATAACATTCTCAGAGGGAGATGAGTCCTCCCCTGAACCTCAACTTGGATCAGCAGGGACCAAGCCACACTCACAGACAGAAGGCTCACCTGGCCCCTTTGGGCTAAGGAAGGGGCCTAACCCAGACCAAACCTTCACCTGAGTCTCCCTTCCAGACTTCGTAGAGTCCGGCACCTGGTCGTTCTCGTGTAAATCCCAAGCAATCCATATGCTCAGATGTGCTTTTTCAAAAAGCTGCTCGGCTCTATGGAAAGCAGTGTGGCGATTCCTAAAAGAGCTAAAAGTTGACCTTCTATACAATCCAGCAATCCCTCTCCTGGGAACGTACCTGGAGGAACATAAATCATTCTACAAAAAAGATACCTGCACACACATTTATTGCCGTACTATTCACAATAGCAAAAACACGGAACCAACACTACTGCCCATTGAAAATGGGCCAGATAAAGAAAATGTGGTACACATACACGATGGAGTATTACGCAGCCATAAAGAACAACAACATCACGGACCTCTCAGCAAATTGGATGGAGTTGGAGACCATAATACTAAGTGATCTATCACAGCAGCAAAGAACAGAATACCGCATGTTCTCACTCATAAGTGGGCCCTGAACATTAGTTACATTAGCACAAAGGAGGGATCAACAGTCACTGGACGCTGCTAGGGGAGGGAGAGAGGGAGGAGGTTGCGGGCCACGTGACACCACAAAGCATACCTGGTCCACTACCGGGGGAGTAAGGGCCAGTTAGAAGCCCAAACTTCACCTGCATGTGGCCTACTTATGTAGTTAGTCCTCCCTTGTATCATACATCTCTATAATAAAATAAAACTTAAAAAAAATAAAAAGTTTGCTCTGTGTAGAGGCTTGGAGATACAAAAGCAGAGGCAGGGAGGCCAAAGTCTACCTGGGTCAAGGAAATGGAGGCTGAATTAAAGCTATGGTGAATATGTTCTAACTCATAAGTGGACCTTGAACAACTATAATACTATAATACTTTAAGAAAGGGATTAGTAGTAGTGGGAAGCTGTCAGGAGAGGGGGGTGGGATGGGCAGTTGAGGGAAACTGCTAGGGGAGGGAGGGACACACCTCATCAACAAGGGTACCTACATAATCAACGTTTGTATCCCTAACCCTGAATTGTACTCCTCATCTTTTTTTCTTTTTCTTTTTTTTTTTGAGTTGGAGTCTCACTCTGTCGCTCAGACTGGAGTGCAGTGGCCGCTCCTGGCCACTGCAGCCTCGACCTGCTGGGCTCCGGCGATCCTTCCGCCTCAGCCTTCCGAGTAGCCAGAATTACAGGCACATGCTACCATGCCCGGCTAATTTTTTGATTTTATTGTAGAGATGAGGTCTCCTCTGCCCAGGCGGGTCTCAAACCTGCGGGCTCAGGCAATCCACTCACCTTAGCCTCCCAAAGGCACGGGATTACAAGCTGAGCCACCGAGCCCGGCTTTGTACTCCTCATCTTTAATAAAAATAAAAAATTAAATAAAAAAATAAAGCTATGGTGAAGGGGTGGGGAGATGTGGGAGGGCTAGAGGGTTGACTCAGCTGGGTCTTAAGCCAGATCCCCTCCTCCTACCTGGAGCTGATGCCTCATTTATACTTAGTCTCAGGGAGGAGAATAACACCACCACATGCGCTGGGAAAGTTGGGGGACTGATTTGCAAGGCTAAGTGAAGGGAATTCACTGTCCTTTTGTTCATGCAGACACTCACTCAGGCAATACTTGGCCGATGAGATAAATCCACCTACACCTTTAAGCTGTACCTCCCCACACAGGGCCTAGAAGGTCTAACCCTTGGATCTATCCCAGGGTTCTGCCGCAAACATCTGCCAGGGCCAAGAGCCCCCAGGGAGCAGATATATAATGTGAGCTGCATTTGGATGAAGAGGGAGTTGGAGAAGGCAATGTGAGGGAATCTGGATCGCAGTGGAAGCTGCTCAGGAATTTGGCTTCATGTCTAAGTTGATTCTTCCTAGACAATCACCTTAATGTGTGTATCTCTTGGTTACCCATGCTGCGGGGAAGACTGGGGAGGGGGCGGATGATGCCAAAGGTGAATAATCCTGAGACTATTTCTGATTATTCCTATTGGACTTTGCCAGTTGGCTTTTTTCCCCCCCTCTGCTGGGAAACTTGCTTCCCTAAGCAGGATTTGCTTTGACTATTTTTCAAAATTTACTCAGGATTTCCAACCACGAGCAATGCTTCCCCAAGATGACCAGCTTGGCTTTATCCTGAGCGCCATTCAAACCACACAGACAGAAAACAGAAACTCAGAACCATACAGGGGCCACTCAGGAGCCAGAGCCCACGCCCTAGGGCCCTCTGTGGCACCAGGAAGGGTGGAGAAGACTCGGTTAGTTCTCCAACCCAAGCGCCTCACTCCCTCCCCTTTTAGCCCACAGTCCAAAAGGCGCTGCAGCAAGGATTCATCTCTGAGTTTCAATTTTCATGGAAATGAACCATTTTATCTCAGAACACAGGGGGGGAATGAATTCCCTTTCCTTCATGCAGATGGACTAAATCCCCTCTGCTTTCTTGCTTTAAGGAAAGAAAATCCCAAAGCTGCCGCCATTTGCTCTGTTGGATACTGGCTGATAATTCAGAAAGCCAGGAGAATGAATCCAGGCACCAGGCCCCTTGCCTGGTCCCAATGGAGCTGCCACAGTCACCCTTTGAGTTTGCCAGGGGCTCAACAAGGACAGGAACAGGGCTAGGAAGCAACCTTAGAGGGAAGTGATGGTCTTGAGAAGAAGGCTGGAACTCTGAGCCCCAAAAGCATCCTCAGGAAGGGTTTCACAAAATACCATCTGACTAGCAGGTTGCCCAAGTCCCAGTCTGGGCCTGAGGTGCTTCCCTTCAGCCCGGAGGCCTACATTGACGCTTTGCCAGCCTGTGTACTCTGCCCAGTGCTCCACAGCAAGCCTGGTGCTGACAGAGTGCTTACCCTGTCCTCACCTGCGTTCCCTCACTAGAGATCCTTAGGGTTGGTACTAACATCAGCCCCAATTTACAGATTGTGGAACTGAACTTCTGAGAGTTTAGCTCACCTCTTTTAGGTCATGCAGCTAAAAAATGGCAGAACCAGGACTGGAGCCCGTGTCTCTGATTTTTGAGCCTGTGCCCTTCATTTCTAAGCTACACCATGCCGGATTCAGGTTCTGGTTCACCTTACCAGCCTTCTCCGCTCTGCTCCTACACAGATGCCATAGTTCAGTCTCCTAAGTGTGCCCTTTGTATTTCTGTCTCCTAGACTGTCTCCTCTACCTGGCATGCCCCTCACCCTTTGACAGTCTACACTAGCTCCATGCACCAAAAAAGTCTTCTCCCTCTTCCAGGTCCCCTTAGCACTTTGTATCTTAGTGGTTCTCAAAGTGTGCCCCTGGACCAACAGCATCAGCACAGATCCCACCTCAGTCCTGCTGAATCAGAAACTCTGGGTGTGGGGCCCAAGAGTCTGTGTTTCAACAAGCCCTCCAGGTAAGTTCGATGCATGCTCAACTTGGAGAACAACTGGGCTACCTCTTGCTTCTCCAGACTCAGGCTATTCTGTCTGATATTATACTGCCTCTCCAGCATTTGAATGTATATCATTTTTTCATCCATTTATTTTTGCCTTACTTGTGCCTTTATATTTAAAGTACATCTCCTGTAGACTGCAAATAGTTAGGTCTTTTTAAAAAAAATCTAGCCAGGCTCGGTGGCTCAGCCTGTAATCCCGCGCCTTTGGGAGGCTGAGGTGAGTGGATTGCCTGAGCCCGCGGGTTTGAGACCCGC
>NW_007249923.1:464768-476389 GCF_000164805.1 Carlito syrichta | reverse complement strand
GGATCGCCGGAGCCCAGCATGTCGAGGCTGCGGTGGCCGGGTGCGGCCACTGCACTCCAGTCTGGGCGACAGAGTGAGACTCCAACTCAAAAAAATAAAATAAAATAAAATAAAAAATAAAAAAATAAATCTATTCTGACAATGGCCTTGGTGACCATTAAGGGTAAGTTTAGCTCTTGTGATCTTTGACACCAGAGCCCGCTTCGGCAGGGATATTATAAAGGAACACTGAGTGGCTAATAATGAAGTGGGTGAAGTCTTTTTTGACCTCTGCTACAGTTTCTATTCCAGTACTTGGCATCCTCTTCTGGAGGAGCCGACAAAAGTGATCACTGCCACATGAGTAGTGGAGAACGATCACCACTCTCTTCAGAATCAGTTTTGATGCCCTCAACCTCCTCCCATGGGGCCTGCCTGAGCTGTAGGCTCATCATAAGAATCACCAAGGTCCATCAGTGTCTCAGTCTCAAAGTATCTCTCCAGGCTTTGTCGCTCAACTGCCTGCTTGGCTTCTTCCCAGTCTTCTCCCTGACATGTCTTTTTTTGGGGGGTGGGGATGGGGGGAGGGGAAGTAGGATTTATTGAGAGGACAGAAAAGCTACCAGAGCAGGAGGGTACTGGAGGGGTTGCCCCCCCTGGCATGTCTTATCACAGCAGCCCAGCTCTGGCCTGGGAAATGACCTCCCAAAAGTTGTCCTGAAGTTGAAGTCGGAGAATTTCACCCTTACTGATGAACTCTCCAACTCTGATCATGGTATTGTCTATGTCTTGCTAATTCTGTCGATTTTTGTTTCATGTATTGAAGCACTGTCATTAGTTGCATACGTGGTATGATGGTTTTCCCTTTCTGATGAATTGACTGGCCCTTCTACAACACAAAAGGTATCTGGTTTTCCCTGGTAACAGCCTCTGTTTTGAAGTCTACTTTATTTGATATTGATATAGCCTCTCCAGCTTTTGAATGTATATCATTTTCATCCATTTATTTTTGCCTAACTTGTGTCTTCACATTTAAAGTATATCTCTTGTAGACTGCAAATAGGTCTTTTAAAAAAACTATTCTGATAATCTCTGCCTTATAATTTGAATGTTTAGTCCATTATCATTTAATGTAATTATTGATATGGTTGAATTTAACTTACTTTCCCCTCACTTTTTATTTCTTTTCCTCCTTCCCTGGCTTCTTTTGGATTTTTAGAATTCCACTTAAATTTATCTATTGGGTTTATAGTTTTGCCTCTTTATATTAATTTTTGAATGATTATCCCTGAGATTATAACTTAACTTCATAGTCCACTTAGAGTTACCATTTCAAGTAAAATGTAGAAACTGGTACCTCCTATCTCATCCTTTAGGGCATAGTGATCATATGTAATGAACCTGGATCTTTCAGTGTTCCTTCATTCACTTCTAGCTGAAGGTGAGTTCTGGGGCAGGGGGTGGGGGGAGCACAGGTCAGAACCACAGCTGATTCATCCTTTATCTTGCCTTTGTTTCAGAGTCTTCATTGAGTTATTTGGGACCTGGCCATCAGACCCAAAGTCCTTTTCACTGTATCCCACAGGTCCTTGACGTTCAAGCATGATAACCCAGAGTGAATATGCAAATTAAGCCTCATGGATAGCCTGTGTTTCTCTTCCTCTTTCATAAGAGGTACTTTCTCTGATGTTTTTACTAGTTGTGTCTTTTTTCTCACTTCTCCTGCTAGATTATGAATCCTGAAGTTAAGAAATCTGGTCTTATAGATAGTGGGTACTCAGACAACTTTGCTAAATGAGCAAGCAAATGAACCCTGAATGCCTTTCTTGGCCCCTCTGAGGGTATTCAGGTGCAGAAGGGAAATTGTGCAGGGAAAGGAAGGAGGCACACGTGTATATGCCTCAGGAGTGGTGGGAAATCATTTCCAGGGGCAGGGGGTATAGCCAAAAACATCATTGCGGATTGACGGAAGGATCACAGAGAGCCTGGGGTGGATTGTGACGAAATGTAAATGTGGGAGTTGAGATTGTGAAGGCTGCAAAGTGGAACAGGGGAGGCTACCAGGCCAGGATGTGTGGGTGGAACCAGGATTTTCAACATGCTCACATGTACCTGGAGGAAGTATGTGCTGGGCCACCCAGAGCTGCTGACACTGCAGCCTGCAGGACTGAGGCTTTTTAGAGAAACCATTAGTCTAGTGACAGGGAGAAGAATGAGAAAGCGGCCAGGGCCAGGGTAGGCCCAGGGCTGGTCTGCAAGGCTGTGGGCCCCACCATAAGGAAGGCAAGCAGAGGTCATGTCCCCAGGTGCTTCCAGGAGTCACAGGGGAGTCAGGATGCAAGGGAGTGGGTTGAAGCTGATCAGAAATGGTCCTTTGTCCTGGCACTAAGGGGCCGGACAGTGCCATCAGACCTAAGCCTCAGGAGGAAGAAGGGTATCCTGGCAAGACAGGGTCTCCCAAGGGTCAGGATGAAGGAGGAGCTCGTGACTGGAAGAAGGTAAAAGTGGGAGTGCCTCTGAGTCATGCCCTCAGCCTGCACCAAGCTAATTGAATGACATGAGACCTGCAATACCTAATTTCACATGAAATGTGATAATCGAGTAATGGGCCAGCCTTGTGCATGTGGCTTAAAGAATAGCTGAGGAGGAGAGATGGAGCAGGAACAAGCTGAAGCATGCTTCAGCCCTTAGGAGTCAGTCAGCCAATCTGCCAGGTGCTGCCAGCCAGGGTGAATGAAGAGCCTGTTGTTTCAGGGCAGGGGAAAATGAGTGACCGTTATTTAGACTGAGGGATTCATATCCAACATGGTGTGAGGTTAAACAAATCTGCAAGTGAGACTTGACCTGTTATAATAACCTGAAGTGTTTTGGGCCCACACCAGGATGGGGAAAGGGAAGGCATGGCTGCTAAGGAGACCTACTGTGTGCAGCTCCCATGGCCAGCTGGTTACTAGTGGAGACCTCCAGGCTTTGTGAGCGTTGGAACTCAAGGCATTGTGAGATTTTTTTTTTTTTTTGGTTGCTGGAATTTTCCTATTTTATAACAGAATGGCTGGCTTTTTAATGCATTAAATGCCTTTCTGACACCACGTGGTCAGCGTGATTGCAAAAAGACAGTGTGAGGCCTTCCATTAGGTTTCTGGGGATTCAAGCCAGGAAGAGTGTGAACCCCTCCCTCCACCTCCTTTCCCTCAAAGGAAATGCCTGAGTATTTGAAAATGTACTTTGACTTCCACTCCAGTCTGACTGCATCTTCCCCTACCTAGACTCAAGGTGACTGTCATTCTAGTTGATTAAGGGCCTGGACAAATTGGATCTTTGTAGAAATCAAAGCAGATTCAAACAACTCCTGAAAGCTGTCAGCTTCCTTCAGGAAACCTTCTCCAGAAGGTTAGTGGCCATTGCCCCAAACCTTCCTTTGCTGTGCCCTCTTGGCTCCTGGACAAATGTGCTGAGCTTTCTCTTGGCTGGAGCAACCAAGCTAGTTCTGTAAGGTGACCCGCTTCTCTGCCTGATACCAGAGATGGCAGGGCTTATCCCAAGTATTTACAAAGCGAGTTGCTCAGTCCTGTGGGGAATTCTGCATGCAGCAAGGGGGTCAGGATCAACTGGGCAGGATGTCCCTTACTGGACTCTACAATGGGATGGTTCTATCTAGACACTTGGACGTTTAGGCAGGTTCATCCCACTTGAAGCTCTAAAGTGAGGACTTTAAAACAAAGAAATTACTAAATTCCTGGTCAACAGCCAAATCACAGAAAGAGTCAACTACAACTTTATCAAACAACTAAAGTAAGCATCTTGCCTAATTACAGGGATGCAGCATGGTTGTCTTTCTGGTTCCAGCAGCCCATCCCTGCTCCCCCAGGTAGGGGTAGGTGAACCTGCATGCTGTCCCAGCCCTCGGTTGTCTCTCCGTGTTGTCAGTTTCTGTCTTCATCTGCCCATGCTGCCAGGGACCTAGAGACCGTATTTCTATGTGCTCAGTACCTGGTGGTTATATTGCAATGCTTGGCTTATGACTGGCATGGGCTCATGAGAGCTGTCCTGCTGCCAGGTCTCAGCGGGCAACTCACCCCCTTTCCTCATCATGTCACCCTCTGCTGGCATGTACTCTGCTGGCCCTGCTTCCCCGAGCTTCTGCATCCAGCATCTCAGTGTCCACTCTCAAGGCTCCAATAGGACTCAGCAACCTTCAGGCCCAGGCTGCCTTACAGCACTCACCTGTGAGGGCTCTGGAGACCGGGTCATTGCTGCACAAAGCCCCTTTGTGACAGAGCCCTTGGGCCAAGCATAGAGGTCAAGGCAAATAGCATTTGACACCTCTATACTTATTTGGGCAAATGCACACTTATTTTTTGTTTTCCATTACACATGACGCCTGCAGTCGCAATTATATGTGTTCAGTACTTTCTTTTTTTTTTTTTGAGTTGGAGTCTCACTCTGTTGCCCAGGCTGGAGTGCAGTAGCACACTCATGGCCACCCCAGTGTCGACCTGCTGGGCTCCAGTGATCCCTCTGCCTCAGCCTTCCAAGTAGCCAGAACTACATGCACCATGCTACCATGCCCGGCTAATTTTTTATGTATTGTAGAGACGAGGTCTTGCCAAGTTACCCTGGCTGGTCTCAAATCCACAGACTCAGGCAATCCACTCGCCTCAGCCTCCCAAAGTGCTGGGATGACAGGCTGAGCCACCGAGCTTTTGGGAAGTCCAGTACTTTTAATTAGCCTATCACAAAAAAGAAAATCATTCCTTCAGCATAACACTATTGCAGTGACCATCACAACCAGCCGAGCCAGCAGTCCATACATGTCATCATTAGTAGTTTAACAGTTAACCAAATATTAATTTATTCTGTTTAACAATTTAAATGATTAATAAAGATTCATTACTAAATTATCACCGCCAGTCTGTCAGTGTCTCTGCTCAACTCCCTGAGGGTTCTGCATGGCTCTTGCAAGTGGCACCTGTGACAACTGGTCACACAGTAGATCTCTGACCCCCGGGGTGGCCAGGAGGCTTTTGTTTCTTGTTTGGCCCTGGATGTTCATATTGTGCCCCAGCACCCACTCCTTCCTGTGTCCCCTCCCGTGGCTCTCTCCATGTCATGGCTGTCACAAGCTCCCACACTGCACATCACACAGGTCCAGGTCAGTGGGTGACCCTTGAAAGACAAAAAGAAAAAAATGCTCAGTGTTTCTGAAGGCTTGCAAATGGGAAAACTCCCTGTTTTCGGTGTGTGTGAGGCCGGGCCATCTGGGTGGGCTCACATGTTGGCATATTCAGACATAGCCACCCAGAGCTTCTGTGTGCAGGTCTGCGACAGGAGGGACTGGGGCAGGCCTTTGGGAAGGACGAAGCACTGGTGTTGATACTCACATGCCCCGTGATGTGCTCGGGGTAGATATTGTGTCCCCATTGTACAGATGGAGGCTGAGGCCTACAGAAATGAAATTACATGACTTGCCTCCGGCCACACAATTGATGGAACCAGGAGGAAAATTTGGGTCTTCTGTCCCTCCAGCCAGGAGCTTTCTATATCTTGTTTTCTGAAATGACGACATAAAACTAACTTACTCTTCTCTTCTCTTCCTTCCTCTCTTCCTCCCTCTCTCTCTTCCTTCTTTTTTTCCTCTCCCTTCCTTCCTTCTTTCCTTTCTCTCTCTCCTTTCCTTTCTCCCTCCTTTCCTTCCTTCCTTCCTTCCCCCTCCCTCTTCCTCCTTCCTCCCTCCCTCCCTTCCGCTCCTTCCCTCCCTCTTCTTCTCTCCCTCCTTTCTTTCCTTCCTTCTTTCCTTCCTTTTTCCCCTGCCTCCCTTCCCCTTTCTTCTTTCCTCCCCCCCCCTTTCTCCTACCATTATTCTCTGTCTCTTGTGTTTCTGGGAAGATATATGACTGGCTCCCAATTGCTATGAGTGGGAGAGGCAAAAATCACACCAGCTAAGTGGGTTTGGGGCACTGATAAAGAATCCCTTTGCTTTCCAGAGGCGACTAATGGGAGCAGGGGCGGGGCTTAGTTGGGGACTAGGGGAACGGATGGAATCACTTGCAAAACTCTCATAAATCTGCAGGCCCAGCTGTTCTTCATCTGATGATCCTGAAGGGAAAGTGTGAAATAGTGGAGATGCTGATGGGCCTGGAGGCCCCTTCAAAGGCAGCCCAGCTTTCCCAAGGACCCCAGAGCTGGGGTGGGAAGTGTCCGGAAACGTCTGAAGGGCGTTTGTTAGTGTTGGGAGGCCTGGGCCCCCAGAGACCACGTGCACACATGGAGTGTGCCTGGGAACGCCCTGGGCTTGGAAGTTCCAGAGGGGTAGGCAAGTACCATTTCCCAGAGCGCAAGAGCAGGGCTGGGAGTTAGACTGACCAGAGTTTGAATCCCAGCTCCACCACTGCCTGGCTGTGTGGCCTGGGTGAAATCTTAAACCTCTCTGAGCAGCATGTCTGTCACTTACAAAGTGAGGATAATGTAATCTCTCCCTTTGGGGTTACTGTGAGGATTAAATGTGCTAATGTATGTAAAGCCCTGGCACATGATAGGTGTTCAATGTTCTCTCCCTTTTCTTCTTTTTTTCAGTCCCCTGCTGGGGGAGGGGAACACTTTAGGGAAAACACTCCTAAACAGTTTATTGCCTACTCTCACACCACAGCAATCAACACAGAAGACTTCTGTGACCAAATGGAAGTTTCTCCCCACCACCAAGCAGCAGACCCCAGGTGGGTATCTTCCAATTCAATTCCAATGCTCTATCTACCTGGAGACTGGAGACAGTGGCAGATACCACAACGTGAGGGTCACTCCCCAAGACTGCCCCCCCTACCCCACACGGTTTTCAAGTCCAGGCCTCTGAAACTTCTGACCGACCAGCTTCAAGTTGGGGTTCCCACGACCCCCCCTTTGTGTTTGATTAATTTGCGAGAGTGGCTCACAGAACCAGGGGAAACTTCCATTTACCAGTTTATCATAAAGGATATTGCAAAGGAATGCCCTCCCTGGGCGGGCTACCCTCCAAGGGCCTCCTGGTGTCCAGCTATGGGGAAGCTCTCTGAACCCAGTTCTCTTGGGCTCTTTTGGAGGTTTCATGACATCAGCATTCCTTCCCCCAGGGTGCAGGGCAGGACCTTCTCTGGGGAAAGTGTTAAGGCCCATAGGCAGGGGAAGATCCAGCAAGTAAAAGAAAGGCAGGAGAAGGTCAGAGAGAGTGTTTCTGAGGCCTGAGATGAGGTTTGACACACCCAATGTTTTAACCAAAAGACGCTAACAGGGGTTCAGGGAGTGATGAACCAGGGTCTGTGGAGGAAAACCATGATCTATAGCATAACACACGGATGTGTGTGTGTGTGTGTGTGTGTGTGTGTGTGTGTGTGTGTGTGTGTGAAGAGGGTCTGCACCTTGATCATTCAGCAGGCAGGATCTGTGAATCCAGGACCTGAATCCTGCTTGAACTGAGGTTTCTAAGGCAAAGGGCACCCTTTCTGTGGCTAAGACTCTGACCTGAGCTGAAAAACCTTTCACTGGGTTCCAACTTTTTGATTTCCCTGAACATAGCCAGCAATCCTCCCAGCAGGCAGGTCAGTTACAAGCCCAGCCCCGGAGTGCAGGCCTGGACCGGCAGGCACAGTGGGGTTTGGAGGCTGCAGGCCAGCTGCAAGAGGTTACCGGGGGTCTGGAGGCTCCCGGGCCACTGGAACTCACAGGGGATAAGATTGAGTCAGGCTCTGTGTCTGGGTGCATGAGAACCCTGTGTTCTCCAGGGCTTAGAACCTGCTCTGGGCTTGAATCAGATAGACCTGGGTTCAAGACCGAGCTGCTCTCTTTACCAGCTAGGGAACCACAGGTAAGCCACACCAGCCCCCTGAGCCGGGGTTCCCCATCCTTAAAATGGTAACACTTCCTTGAAGGGTTGAGAGGATTGCTGAGATGGTCCTCCCAAGCCCCATGTCTGGGCTCCAGGTATGTTAATTCCCCTCCTGCATTTCTTTTCTTTTGCTTTTTTTTTTTTTTTTTTTTTAAGATGGAGTCTCACTCTGTGGCCCAGGCTGCAGTGCTGTGGTATGATCATGGCTCACTGCAGGCTTGACTTCCTGGGTTTAGGTGATCCTTCCACCTCAGCGTCCCAAGTAGCTGGGACTACAGGTGTATGCCACCACACCTGGCTAATTTTTTTTATTTTTAGAGATGAGATCTTGCTGTGTTTCCCAGGCTGGTCTCAAACTCCTGGGCTCAAGCAGTCCTCCCTCCTCAGCCTCCCAAAGTGCTAGGATTACAGGCATAAGCCACCGCGCCTGGCATCCATTCCCCCTGCATTGTTTTCCTACTTTTTTTCTTTTGACTTTTCTCTTTCCTTGTCCCTTTGTCCTTTTTCAGTACCAAATCTCTTCTCAGACTCCAGCTCCTTGGGCTGATTGTTCTTCTCCTTCTCACAAACAGCACCAATGGGGAGACTGGAAGAAAACCCCCACCTCCCAGACCACAGGGCCCCTGCACTCACTGGCCTAGCTGGCTGATCAACTTTGTGCATCCAGCTCCTGAGCAGACCCTGATACTGCCCTCAGCTCCTCCTCTCCTCTCTCCCTCTGGAGCTTCTGCCTGGCCCAGGATGAAAAAGGAGTTAGGAGAAGGCAGGTTGAGATGGGGAGCAAGGGTGGTGGCCCTCCTGAAACCACAAAGATCGGTGGAGGCTCAGGAAGTACACATGAGCCCCTCAGGTATAAGAGTAGGGCAGAACAAGTCAGTTCATTTGTTTCCCGCCTCACATCACCCCTTGCTGTGCCCCAAGCCCAGAAGGAAGTCCTTCCTCATACCTAACTTATGTCCTTCCTGCTGCAATTGCTACCTACTTCCTTTTGGTCCATGTGGATGATGCTATCCTACTCATCCCTCCCCTGGTGCCTGAAAAGGCCTTCTCCTCAATTCTGTGCAGCTAGAAGTCCCGGGGGAGTGAAAACGAACTTTAAGAGGATGTTTAAAGTTTGGCTTCTCATCACCACATCTCAGCTGAGTCCATAAAACCGCCTTATAAAGCCCACTGGCCAGCCAGCTGCCCTCAGCCTCGGGGGCCTCCCTGTTTTACGATTGGCCCCAATTCAGACACCAGCTGGATATAGGAACTCACTGGCTTTTATGAAGAGATGTTAACGAGAAGCATCTCTTCCCTCCCATCTTGTTCCCAGGGTCTCCACTCCTTCCCTCACTCATGTGTTCCTTCAGTCAATACACGTTGACTAAGGCCTCCTCCAGCCATGGTCTGGGGTTGGCCCCGGGGTGGGAGGGGTCACAGGTAAGAGCTGGGGGTGGACACTTCTCTCTTTGGAAGGGCTGGCCCTGCAGGAATTAGCACCCAGGCAGGCGCCATCTCTGCAGTAGCTGGATCACACTGCACTGTCAGTGTTTGTAAACTGCCGGTAATTGTGAAGCGGTGTTGGGAAAACAAGCAATTATGCAGCAGCCTGATAAGAGCTGCCACAGAGGTGGCAGGGAAACCGTGACAAGGGACACCAGTTCTGCTCGGGATTAGGGGAGTCATCCCAGAAGAGGTACCCTTCTATCTGTCTCCTGAAGGATGCCTAAGAATGTTCGGAGCAGCCAGGCTCTGTGGCTCAGCCTGTAATCCCACGCCCTTGGGAGGCTGAGGTGAATGGATTGCCTGAGCCTGCAGGTTCGAGACCCGCCTGGGCAGCGAGACCGCATCTCTACAATAAAAAAATCAAAAACCAGCTGGGCATGGTAGCGTATGCCTGTAGTTCCGGCTACTTGGAAGGCTGAGGCGGAAGGATCGCCGGAGCCCAGCAGGTTGAGGCTGCGGTGGCCGGGAGCGACCACTGCACTCCAGTCTGAGCGACAGAGTGAGACTCCAACTCAAAAATAAAAAGAAAAAAGAAAAGAAAAATCAGAAGTAATAGCAGCTGGCACGTGGATCAAGTCTTCTGTCATTTCCAGCTACTTTCATATGCATCGACTTCCCTCAGCCTTGCAATAATCCCGTGACATAGGCAGGCTAGCTATTTTAACCTTCATTTAACAGATGGAGAAACTGAGTCTCAGAGAAGTGCAATGACTTGTGGTTAAAGACCACAATGGGGAGATTGTATTCTCAAGCCAGTTCTCCCTCCTCTGGAACAGCCGGGAGTTAAGGAGAGCCATGGGGACAGAGGGGCAACGAAAATAACTGTCCCCTCTCAGCAGCATCTGTTATGACAACCACACTGCATCCTTTCCATGTACCACCTAATGGGGGATAGGGAGGGCCCAAGCAGGTGAGGGTACATGGACAGATAAAGCCTTGGATCTCTCTGGAGTAGGGGAAGGAGAGGAGGGAAGTCCCGAGGGGTGGGCTCAGCTGGAGAAGGGCTCTGGGCAGAATCACACTTTCAGGGCTCTCTTGACAAAGGGAGGGGCTGTGAGATTGGAGGGAGAGGGACTTGGGGCAAAAATCAACTGAGGGTCAGCCACAAGCCTAGGGCAGCCACAGTCCCTAGGTGTGGACTGAAGACCTCATTCTGGCTTGCCTCAGGTCTGTAGCCAGCCTCACCCCTCCCACTTCGCCATCCCTTATCTGTCAGTGAGCCCCGGAACTAGGGAAAGAATCTGAACCTCTGACGCACCTCTGTAACAGGGTGCTCGGAATGGAGAATGGAGGGGGTGGGGGGGAAAGTTTCACACACACAAGAGTCCCCGGCCATGCTGAATCACGGTGTTCCAAGCATGGGCACGCAGGCCTAGTGAGCAGCAGACGCATCTCATGCCTGCTCGTCCTGGCTCAGTAAGCACACACGTGTGCGCTTACACACATGTAGCACCTCAACGCCCACCCTAAAGACCCTCTATGTACACCCAGGATCACACGATCAAATCCTACCCCCATCAGCACATGAGTCCACTCGCACTCACACACAAGTATACACAGTGCTCATGGTCACGTAGAGTTTACAAACTGCTCGGACCCACAAGCACAGCACCCCCAGATCCACAACCAAATCCCAACTCACTTGCACACTCAGGTGTATGAGTGGGCATGGAAGGAACGCTCACACTCAAAACCCAGGGCCCTGAGATAAGGGACCCTGAGAGCTCTGGAGTTGGCGAGCTGAAGTGCCCAGCAAGGGGTTCCCCCAGCCTGGCTTTCCTCAAGCCTGTCATGCTCTTCTCTGACCCTCCACTCTCTCTCGCCTCTGACAGATAAGAGGTGACCTGATTGGGACGAGGTTCCCAACCCTATCTCTACCCCTCCTCCCCTTACAAGTCCTCAAGTCCCCACCGGAGCTCCTGAGACACACCAGGGACTCTGCTAATATTTACCTCCCTTCCCCCACTGTTATACAGAGAGCCTGGGGTCCCAAAGTGTGGGGTTAGGAATGGCAGCCTGGTCCTGTGACCTCTTGATGGGGTGTGGAGACGACAAGTGCAGCAGCCAACACCCCCATCAGGGTCTCTCTCCTCAGGTCCAGAATCCCCAGAGGCTTCCCTCTGCAAGGCAGGGTGGGCTGGGAGGGCTGAAGAGGGAGCAGCAGCATCCCTGATGGAGAAGAGGTGGCATCTCCTGGCCAGCAGGCTCCCTCTAGGTGTCTTCACATTCACACACAGTGACACTGGCATGCACGCACATGCATGTGCGCGCGCGCGCACACACACACACACACACACAC
>NW_007249923.1:453515-464324 GCF_000164805.1 Carlito syrichta | reverse complement strand
TACAATAAATCAAAAAATCAGCTGGGTGTGGTAGCACGCGCCTGTAGTTTCAGCTACTTGGAAGGCTGAGACAGAAGGATCGCCGGAGCCCAGCAGGTGGAGGCTGCGGTGGCCGGGAGCGGCCACTGTACTCCAGTCTGGGTGACAGAGTGAGACTCCAACTAAAAAAATAAAAATAAATAAAAATATGGGACAATGGCAATAAAGAATTATAATGTGTTACATGTTTACCATGTGCCTGGTAAGGGAGATCATCTTAGACCCATTTTACAGATAAGGACACTGAGGTTGTGGGGGTTAGACCGTCCCAAGTCTGCAGTGGTGCGCTGCAGGTCCAGGACTGGAACCTGAGTCAGCAAGGCCATTGCTCTGAACATTTTTCTTTCTTCATACTACTCCCCATCATAAGGATGTTGAGGGGATTAAATGGGGTAACTATTCCAAGTTCCTGATATGATAGCTACTCAGTATGCATTCATTTTCTTCTTACTGGATATCTAGCTCCAGAAACTGGAAGATTGAAACACAGACTGAGAGAGAATCTCAAAGCACACCAACCTTCCTTTTTACTGTGATTAGCACTCAGTGCCTTGAACAACAGCTGGTCCTGAGAAGTTTAGAGTTATAATCTAATGTCACCTACAAAAAATGGTCTGACGCCTTTTAATGACATGCCGATTGTTATTGTGCTTCACAGTAATGGGTTTGGGGTTGTAAGCAGGGCTTATAAATAACTGTTGTTTGTATGGTCATCAGCTGGCGGGCTGAGTGTAGTTTTTCTCTAATTGCTATGTTAGTTCCACAATGCACCTCACTGTATTTTCCCGGATCATGGTTCTCAACCAGTAGTGAGATTCAGAACTACCTAGAGTTTCTAAAACATCGGAGGGCCTGACACTTCCCCCAGCCCATTCCACCGGAACACCTGGCTATGGCCTCTGCAATCTTAGAAGCTTCTCCAGGTGGCTGTAGGACATTCCAACTTCCCCCATCACCATCCCTTCACTCACCCAGGATCCACTGGTCTTCAGTCTGCAAATCCTGGTCCCAAGGATCCAGAAATCCATCAGCATCCATCAACATCTGTTCAGAATGTGAGCTTCTCCCAACAAGGACCATGTCGTATTTGTCTTTATGGTGTCTTGAGAGGCCCCACCTTCAAGAATGAAGACATGGATACCATTACCTAGAGAATGAAGGTTAAAAAAAGGGGGGAGGCTGGGCATGGTGGCTCACACCTATAATCCCAGCACTTTGGGAAGCCGAGGCAGGAGAATTGCTTGAGTCTAGGAGTTCGAGACTGGCCTGGGCAACATAGTGAGACCTTGTCTCCGAAAAAAGAAAAATAGTAAGAAGAAGCAAATTAAAAATAAAGAAATGAATCCCTATAGAAAACACAAACCCTTAATAACCAACTTTAAGACTGGTACAAACAAATGCCAAATGGAAGGACCAAGAATCTTTCCAGCAAAGTCATTGATATGGAGGAGATCAGGAAGGAGGTGATGCCTCCTTGACTGGGCCTTGAAGGCTGAGCAAGACCTTGATAGCAGGTGAAGGAAGCCAAGTATTAAGACAGAGTTAGCCATCATGATACCATCAGTCTCAGCTTAATAGACAACACTCCTTTGTGTTGATTTAATTTTCCATGTACAACTGAGGGGCAGAAAAGTTCTGCACATCCCAGGGAGACAGGGTAGGGGCAGAGGAGGTGGCCGCCAGGCCCAAAGCAGTCCACACTTCCACTATCCCAAGCTGCGGACAGGTCCTCCTTGTCCTATGCCCATGGCCCATTTCTCAGAATATACTGGGGCCACACTACATAGGGGCCACAACCAACCCATGAGGCAAAAGTTCTGCCCTGTGATATTGAGGGGAGAGAAGCAAATGTTAGGGCTGAGCATACTCAGGGGCTAAGTGGAGTCTTTCAGGCTCAAAGAATAATGAAGGTCGAGAAGGGAGTGATCAGAGGAGCTTGCAGGAAGTGATACCCGGCTCGGCTGGAGGGTTAACCATTTCCCATCGCCCTCTGCCACCTCAGTGCATTATGTTTCCTCTCCCTACCCCGACTCAGAATCAGACCTCTGGGTTCCCACCATCCAGCCACACACCCCTTCCCCAACCTGGCCAGTATCACCTACATACCCAGAGGTCATCCAGCATCTTTGGGGACTCAGGCACCCGGCTCATGGTCTTCCTCTCTCTCCCGCCTCCAGCCATCACCCAAGGAACTTGAATGTCCACATGAACACTTCAGTATCCTTTGTTCTTGGTTCCTCTACCTCCCTTCTCCAATGACCTTCTCTCCACTTCTGCCACCCACGTATCACCTGGAATGTCTCCTATAAAATCTTAAACTCCAGCATCCCCCTCCTGGGTCACAACTTTCTTCCCTTCTTTCCATAAAACCTGGTCTCCATTCACAGAAGTGTCTCTGATTCTCCCGTTCTGTCTCCCTCATTCAGCTATGGTCTTAGAATGTTGGCTTTGGACAAGGCCTCCTGTCAACCTGTCAGCTCCTTCCTGGTGCTGCTTTCTCTCCATTGACTTCCCTGTGACTGGCGACATCATTCATTCTGTTACCTTTGACTCCCGTACCCACTTGCCCTGACTTTCCCAGCCCTGGGGGATTCCAGTCATCTGCTTTCCCCATCATGGTTCCCAGGCTTCTGGAAGGCACAGGAAAATCACCCAACCGTGCAAACTAGTGCCACTCCAGATTTATGATCCTTGACTCCAGCCTGGCCCTCCAGGCCACTGGGCCCCTGGTGGTCAGCTCCTGTTCTAAACCTTTACCACCCTTTCAGGCTTCCAGCCTGCCCCCTCCCTCGTGTATAATTGACAGAGAAAATAGAGCTCTTCAGGCCAGAACTCCCTCAGCTTCCTCCTCCTCTTCCTCCTCACTTATCACAGACCCAGTCCCACCTATTTCCAGCCCCCCTGTCCAAAACTGCAGCCCACCCAGCCCTGGTGGCTTTGCTTCTCCCTTGGCTGCTGTGGACCCACCTTCCAGCTCCACCCAGACCTCTTCTTGCTTTCCCATCATCTCTTCCCTGTGTCTTTTGCCTGGTTCCCCTATGCCCACTGCCTCTATGCTGAGGTTCCCCAGGGTTCCTGCTATGCCTTCTTCTGGTCGCACCCTCCGCTGCACCCCTGATGTTCCCATCAAAACCCATGGCTTCTGATATCAGTGGCTCTGTGTCCAAGCCCTGTGTCCTGGTGTCCGGGATGTTCACTTGTCCATCCTGCAGGCACCATCAAAGCAGCATGGCCCCGACTGGTCCTCTAAGCCCCTTCTTTAAGCCTCCTCCTCTCTCCTTCTGCAGTCTCTGAAGGTTTGATTCCAACATCACCATCCATCCAACTCCCTAGGCCAGAGACCTGGAAGTTGCCTCCGCTCCATCTAGTCCCCCTTCACACCAGACACCATTTCCTATCTATTCCATCTCAGAGATGGTGCCCAAATCCACTCTGCTCCTTTCACCTTACTGCTATTCTTTTTTCCAGTGCCTGCCATCTTTTGCAATAACCTCTAACTGCTCCTTGCTCCTATCTCCATGTTGGTATTTAAGCCAAAATTCCTGCCATGGCCCATAGAGGCCTTCAAATTCAACAAATCCAACCCATCTCTGAGGTCCTTCCCTGGCTCTTTCCCTGCCAGCTCCAACTCAGCTGCCTCCTGGGCAAGATGGAACTGCATTTGCTAGATCCTCTGTCTGGGATGTCCTCCCTGTCCCCTCTCCGCCCCTGCCCTCTTCTCCCCAGCTTCCTTGACCAGGAAACTGTTTTCCTTCCAAGAAACAACTCAGAGGTCACCTTCCCAGATACTCCAGCGCCTCAGGCAGAATTAGTTGTGTTATTTACTCTGCTCCTCTGGACTCGATTTACCCAATCCATGATTGTTGGATATACATGGATTCCGGTTTGGGGCCTTCATGAATAGTGCCTGCCATGAATATTCTCGTACATAAATTCATTTCTGGGGAACACATATCTTTGACTAGACTCCTTAGATACTGACCAGCTGCTTCCAAAGAGATATTTGAGACCCCTGATCCACACGTTTTCCAATATTTGGTTTTGTCATTTCTTTTTTTTTTTTGAGTTGGAGTCTTACTCTGTCACCCAGACTAGAGTGCAGTGGCCTCTCCTGGCCACTGCAGCCTCAACCTGCTGGGCTCCAGTGATCCTTCCACCTCAGCCTTCCATGTAGCTGGAACTATAGGCGTGCGCTACCATGCCCGGCTAATTTTTTGATGTATTGTAGAGATGAGGTCTTGCCAAGTTGCCCAGTTGGGTCTTGAACCCGCGGGCTCAGGCAATCCACTCACCTCGGCCTCCCAAAGCGCTGGGATTACAGGCTGAGCTACCGAGCCCAGCCTCTGGATGCACCTTTTCAGTCAACTCTACTCCAAGCCTTCACTGTCCTAATTTCTTTTTTATTTTAATTTTTTTAGTTGGAGTCTCACTCTGTCGCCCAGACTAGAGTGCAGTGGCCGCTCCTGGCCACCGCAGCCTCGACTTGCTGGGCTCCGGTGATCCTTCTGCCTCAGCCTTCCGAGTAGCCGGAATTACAGGCACGTGCTACCACGCCCGGCTGATTTTTTTATTTATTGTAGAGATGAGGTCTCCCTGCCCAGGCAGGTCTCGAACCTGTGGGCTCAGGCAATCCACTCACCTCAGCCTCCCAAAGGCGCGGGATTACAGGTTGAGCCACGGAGCCTAGCTACGTTAGCTTTTTGAGGGGAGGGCAGGAGTGAGCAAAGGTGGGGGCCTTAGGATAGAGGGCCTTCCCATTTGGAAGCAGTTGTACCTGGATTCAGCTCAAGGGCATTTATACCCTCAAGGGCATTTATAGAGTGTCTACTGTGTGCCAGGCACTGTGTTGGGACCTCTGTATGCAAAGACTTAACATATACATTTGTCCTTTGCCCTAAAGGAGGTCTTTGACTGAGGAGGCAGCCTTATAAACAGATGGAGTAAGCAGCGCTACAGAAATAAGTACCAAGTGCTGTGAGACTCCAGGTGGAGTATGGACCTGAATATGAAAAGCAAACAATAAAGCCATTATAAGACAATGTAGAAAAATACCTTCACGACCTCAGGGTAGGGAGGGATTTCTTAAACAACACACAGAAATAACACTATCTGTAAAGAAAAATCTGGATACATTTGAGTGCATTGAAATCAAGACATTGACAACATTAAGAGAGTAAGAAGGGGCCACAGAGTGGGGAAAGATTGTATAATACACACAAACAGCAAAAGGCTCAGCTCTAGGAAGTGTCAAATGAGTAATCCCGCACCTTTGGGAGGCTGAGGTGAGTGGATTGCCTGAGCCCGCGAGTTTGAGACCCGCCTGGGCAACTTGGCGAGACCTCATCTCTACAATAAATCAAAAACTAGCCGGGCGTAGTAGTGCGCATCTGTAGTTCCAGCTACTTGGAAGGCTGAGGCGGAAGGATCGCCGGAGCCCAGCAGGTCGAGGTTGCGGTGGCTGGGAGCGGCCACTGCACTCCAGTCTGGGCGACTGAGTGAGACTCCAACTCAAAAAAAGAAAGAAAATGCCAGGCTGGTGCTAGATACACGGTAGGTGTCCAAAGATGGTTGAGTGAGTGAATGAGCTTGAGGTGCGGGGGTGGGGCAAGGAGAGCTAGTATTGGGAGAGGGAGCAGGCAGGAGGCAGGAGCTGCTTGTGGGTCTTTGCAGGCCTTCCTTGTCATAGTAACTGCTGTCAGCAAATGTTTCCCAGACAGGAATCCCCTTCAGGGCTCCCTTCCCCAACCCACTGCATTTGTTGACTCAAAACCTCCCCATTGCCAATTTAGCCTGCAGTAAGGAAGAGGGCTGGGGAAGGGGAGAGAGGTGTAGGAGGGAGTGGAACTATACAGAAAGGGTCTTTGTCTGAGCACCGTGTGGCATTTCAGATTTCAGCAGAGGGGTTTTTTGTTGTTGTTTTTTTCCTCCTAACCTCCTAAAGAGTTGAGTGGGCTGCACTCGCACTAGGAGTTATCTGAATTAGACAGCAGGGAGGACTTCCAGTGGGCTCTCTGTGTTGGGTGGTGGAACAAGGAAAGGGGCGGCTGGCCCTGGGGTATCTACCTGAGGGGCAGGCACAGATGCAGTGCACTGTCCCTGTGGATGAGCTCTGAGGTGCTCAGCCCTGTGGATCCCCCGCAGCTGCACTCCCTGCTGAGGTGAGAGGCTCTTCTGGTACCAGTCGCCACTGGCCCATCCTGTTTCAAGACGTGGGGTGAGCCTCTTGTCATGTGCTATTCTGTGGTTCAGGCTCCCTCTCCTGGGGCTCCTGTTGGGGCAGTCCTCGATCCCAGAGGGGGTCAAGGCTGAATCCAGGCTCTCCCTGACCCTGCAGGGCCCTTCCCCCCAGCCTTACTTCTAGGCTTCACCCCTTACCCAGCCTACCCTCTGGCTCATGACCCAGGAGAGGAACATAGCCAACAGGCCCTGGCCTCCTGCCTCCCCCACCCCAGCCTGCCCTGGCCCCTTGAGCATCAGGCTGGAGCCATCGTCTCCCCTCAGCACCCTCCTGTCTCTCGAGGTGGCTTCCTCTCCCTCCACGAAAGTGCATGCCTGTGTCTCGACTGCTCCCAGGCTCCCCCATGCCCACACGTCTGTCTGTGTCTGTTTCTCTCCCCACCTCCCTCTGTCTCATGACATCTCCCTCGCTCCTCTCTCTGACTCTTTCTGTCCTCCTTGCCTTTTTGTCGCCTTTTCTGTCTGTTTCTCTCCAACTCCTTCCTTTTGATCACTCTGTTTCTATCTTTGTGTGTATGCCCTAAGTCTCTCTGTCTCTCAGGGTGTCTCTGAATCTGTCAGTCTCTCTCTCTCTCTTTTTTTTTTGAGTTGGAGTCTCACTCCATCCCCATGACTGGAGTGCAGTGGCATGCTCACGGCCACCTCAGCGTTGACCTGCTATGCTCCAGCGATCCTTTTGCTTCAGCCTTCCTAGCAGCTGGAACTACAGGCGCGCGCTACCACTCCCAGCTATTTTTTATTTTATTGTAGAGAGGAGGTCTTGCCAAGTTGCCCAGTCTGGTCTCGAACCCTTGGACTCAGGCAATCCACTCACCTTAGCCTCCCAAAGTGCTGGAATTACAGGCTGAGCCACCGAGCCCGACCCAGCCTCTCTTTTGGCATCGGCGTCTCCATCTCCTTCTTCCATTTTTCTCTGTCCCACTGTGTGTCTCTGTCTCCGTCCCTCTCACTCACTGTCCCTGCCTTGTCTCTCAGGCTCTGGCCCTGACTTTCCCTCTGAGTTTCTCTCCTTGACACTTGGCAGGCCAACGTCAGCACCAGAGCCTGCCCTGCTGCCAGGCCACTTGCCCCTGGTGGCCCCACCTCTGGCATCACCCCTGGGGACAGACTTTCCCTACAGCTGCCAAGCAAGATCAGGCCTTGTGTCCCCCAGCCCTCCTCCAAGCGGTGTCCCAGGGAAGTTGCAGGCTGTCTTCACTCAGCACCTGCTGAAGGCGCCTTTCTTCCCTTTCCCCTCCCTCTCCTGGACTTACACTGGTGTCCCCACACCCACCCCCTGAAGTCACCAAGCCCTGGCTGTGATCCCGGCACCACTCAGAGCTCCATGGGGGCACTATGGTGGGAACTCCACCCTCTATACCCACACTCGTGCATAGAACACAGGGTGGACAGCACAGGGTAAAAGGATCCGGGGACTAGTGTGGGCCACAGACTGAAAATCCCAAAGGAAGGGAGGCCAGAATCTGTCAAAGAGGTTAGGCCCTAGCTGGACGAGTCCAAGTCAGATGAAGAAGGCAAGCGTTCAACCGAGAGAACCCTAACTAGTGGAAGCATGGAGGTGGAACCATTGAAGGGGCCCTGAGGGGCCATGGTTTAAGGTCTAGAAATGAAGGTTTGTGCAAGCACTTGAGAGTAAAAGGAAGATTAAAACCTATCCTTGTGGAGGTAGGTGAGAGGCAGTGATGATGACATCTGAATTGGATTCTGAATTCCCTCAAGGTGAAGGAGAGGGAAGAGGCATTTCAGGTTAAAGAACCGGCACATGTCAGGGTGGAGAGGAACAGAAGTTCTCAGGAAGAGACAGAGGCGCAAGAGTGGAACCAGGGCCCTGCCGCGCCACCCTGGGATCTAGACTCTAGCTACTGCCTACCAGGCAAGGGCTTTGAGCAGGGAGTGACACTGTTAGGCCTTATTTATTTTTACTTTTAATGAATCGCTGGCAGCTGTTTGGAAGATGGACTGGCAGGAAGAGGGACCGAGGGTGGGGAGAGCTGCTAGCAGCCATTGCAGTGGTCCCGATGAGAGCCAAAGAGGGGCGGGCCGGGTCTGTTCTCACGGGAGTGGAGACAGGAGGACACATGGAGGTGTCTGCAGAGGAGACCAGAGAGGCAGGGGCAGAGAAGAAGCTGGGGGTGTCTGAAGCTTCCCGCTTAGGGGACACAGGAGAGGAGGAAATGTTTGGAGCAAAAAGACTAAGCACACTGGGTTTGAGATGTCTGTGAGACTTCCTGGGGTAGAACCCCTGCCTTCCCCTCCCGGCAGCTGGACACAAGGAGGCCTAGAGAGGGCCTGGGTGGCACAGAGAAAGAGTTGGCAGCAGTGAGACAGCACGCTCCTGAGGCCAAGCAGAAGCTGAGCTTGAGTCTGATCTACTTACGGTGACTCCAGCCCCACGGCAAGAAGCGGGGTAAGCCATGGCTAAGGAAGGACACTCCCAGTGCCCTCCCTGAGGAAGTCCTAAATCCTCAGTGTCTTCTCACCCACAGCCCCGACATGCCCCACACCCTACACATAGGCGCGCGCGCGCGCGCGCACACACACACACACACACACACACACACACACACCTGGATCAGCAAGGGCACCAAGTGTTTCAGGTCAACCAACAAGTATCTTCAAATGCAAATTCCCTCCCTTCCACCCCCACCGGCTCCTCACACAACTGCTCTCTGAGCAGCTGGAGGCAGCGTCTGGGTGGGGGGGCAGCAAAAATAAATCCCATTTTCTGCTCCTTTTCAGTGTTGGGCTGCAATCCCCTAGTGCCCCCCCCCCACTCTCCACAGATGGGGGATTAGACTGGCCTCAGGTTCGGCTCTGCCTCGTGGGAAGGGTGATGGGAAGGGCAGGGACTGGGCTGGGGAGGGGTGCAAGTGTTCAGTGACAGGGCTAAGAATAACAGCTTCCATCAGGCCTGACACCCTCTCTCACTTTCCATGGCTCAAGTTGTTCCTGTGTGCGGGAGACCAACAGTCAGATAGGGGTGTCTGCCCGGGGCCGTTGTGTATCTGTGCATGAGACAAAGAGCAAAGCTGGGGGTGTGGCTTGTGGGGGGCAAGATGACAGGATGTGGCATGGATGTGACTGAGAGGTTGACTGGAGACAGAGCAACCCCGTGTGACAGCAAGACAGCGAAGGAGGGAGAGCACACTGTGCTTGAGTGTGTGTGTCAGAGGCTGTGTGCGTGGGGGACGTGGGGCATGCCGTTGAGAGAGAGGCTGCTTATATGTGGGAGGAAGGCCCAGACAGGCAGGGGCAGGCGGGCAGGGCTGAGTCCGAGTACGTGGGCATCTTCAGGGCGTTTGTGAGTGACTGAGGTGGG
This sequence comes from Carlito syrichta, assembly GCF_000164805.1. NCBI lineage: Eukaryota > Metazoa > Chordata > Mammalia > Primates > Tarsiidae > Carlito > Carlito syrichta. The sequence goes on along the minus strand of NW_007249923.1, from coordinate 454,729 downwards.
GACAGCAGGGGTGGCCTGGCAGCAGTGGCCTGGGAAGGTGTGTGTGACACGGGTGTGTCCAGGAGGGGTCTGTGGATTGCTTGTGAGGGTGTGTCTTATATGAATGTGTCAGCGTCTGTGTAGCTGTGTGTCTGTGAGAGTGTGTGTGTGTTAGACTAAGTCTCTCTGTATATAAGTGCATGCCTGTTTATATGTGAGTATAGGAGTGTGTGTATGGTTTGTTTATGAGTATTTGTAAATGAATACGTGTCTGTTCTGTATATGTGTGTACAGAATGTGTACATCGATTGTGAGCATGTGTGTATATGTATGAATGTGTCTGTATGAATGTGGGTACATCTATATAAGAGTATAGAAGTGAGCCGGGCTCGGTGGCTCAGCCTGTAATCCCATGCCTTTGGGAGGCTGACGTGAGTGGATTGCCTGAGCCCACGGGTTCAAGACCGCCTGGCCAGCGAGAACTCATCTCTACAATAAATAAAAAAATCAGCCGGGCGTGGTAGCGCATGCCTGTAATTCTGGCTGCTCGGAAGGCTGAGGCAGAAGGATCGCCGGAGCCCAGCAGGTCGAGGCTGGGGTGGCCAGGAGCGGCCACTGCACTCCAGTCTGGGCGATCGAGTGAGACTCCGACTCAAAAAAAAAAAAGAACAAGAGTATAGAAGTGTATATGACTATGTATATGATTCTGTGTGTGTGTGTGTGTGTAGACACACAATGGGACTCTCAGATTTTCCACCTCCCCAAATGCCCTCACTGGCCTCTGGCTCCCCACAGATGGTGAGAGGACCACACAGGTGGGCCTTTAAATCTATCTCCACATTCCCAGTGCAGAGTGAGCTAAAGATCAAAACCGGGGACAAGAAAGAGGCTGCCACATTCTCACCCTTTCCAGGATGGTGCAGAGACAGCAAGTGCCAGTATTGGCCCAGTGATGGTGACCACACCTACCCTCCTACACCTACCCACTGCAGTCACTAGCTGGCAGTGCGCTGATGCCTCAGTCTATGGAGGGCATGGGTTGGGGAGGGGACATACTATTTGGATTTCTTTCTTTCTTTTTTTTTTTGAGTTGGAGTCTCACTCTGTCGCCCAGACTGGAGTGCAGTGGCCGCTCCCTGGCCATCGCCGCCTCGACCTGCTGGGATCCGGCGATCCTTCCGCCTCAGCCTTCCAAGTAGCCGGAATTACAGGCGTGCGCTACCACACCCGGCTAA
>NW_007249923.1:438163-453300 GCF_000164805.1 Carlito syrichta | reverse complement strand
TCACCTCAGCCTCCCAAAGGCGTGGGATTACAGGCTGAGCCACCGAGCCCGGCTATTTGGATTTCTATACGTGAATCACAAGTGCTATAAGAGGTCCTTAAAACAGACCTGTGACAGACCTTCTCTTGTCGAACAGTGCTTCCTCTAGTGTGGGTGCCGCAGCTTTGTCAAAGCAGCTGTCTGAGAGGATGGCTTCTTCCCTGGGTTTGCCCAAGATGGGGCCCCGGCCTTGACTTCAACAGCCAGTGAGGGTCCACCCAGCCCAGGTATCTACGCGTCTATAACACTACCTAGAGGCATTTTTTGACTTGGGACTGTATGTAGCCAACTAAATGGTTCGTTGAGAATGACTAAACTCAACCTTGGAAAGAAAATCATAAACATTTTACTACCTAGCTAAGCCAAGCATGATTACACATGGAAACTATGGACGCTACTCAGTGGGATTTTGATATTAATTTCCAATTTCCTCTTCACTGAGGAACTGATGAAAACCCAGTCTCTGTGCTCTCCAGGCTAGAATCAACATCTTCCTCCACTGTCCATCCACACTCCGCTGCTTCCCACGGGGCTCCCAAGCTCCAGTTCCATGCTGGCTGCTCGGAGTTTCACCTTGGTCCTTCGTCTCCAAGGGTGCGCTCACTTGAGGTTCATTTAAGTACAGCCTCTGCCGGCCATGCTGAGGAGGACTGCCTCCACAGGCCATGCTCTCTGCAAATGCTGGCTGCTTGCTGCCGCCAGCTGAGCCTCTGCTCTCTGTCCTAGTCCTAGCTCTTCATGTGCTGTTTGCCTGTTTCTGGCCTGTTTTTGCTGCTCCTCTTAGGGGTGCCACATCCTGCCCCCGTGGAATAAAGGGAGCTGTGTGTGCTATTCCCTGCTTTGAGCAGGAAGCTGAGAACAGCGTGTTCCCTTGGTCAGGAACAGGACACCTCAGAGCTTTCCGTGTTGTTCCCTCCCCAGAGGGAGCTGCCAGCCCATGTGCAATGTCAGGGAGACCACTTTACCTCTACATTGCATGGAACAAGCAGCTTCAAGAGGAATGTAACTCTGGGAAGGGCCCCAAACAGGGTTTGGAGGTGGGAACACCTCAGTCTGGCTCTCAGCTTTGCCTCTGTGTGACTTTGAGCAAGTCATTTATCCTGAACTGGAGTTTCCTCATCTATAAGAAGGCATATTCACACCTTTCTCAAAGGGACATTATGAGAAGTTAATAATAGATAAAGATTTCATAAATGGTACTTCTCACTGTTACTACTCTACAGACCAACAGGACCTCAGAGAACATCCAGTGTTTTCTGAATTTTGGTTGTGCATCAGAGCCACTTGGGAAGCTGCTTAAAATGCAGAACCCGAGGCCTTAGGCTTTTGCATCAGTATATCAGGCCTCAGGCCCTTCATTTGCCCCAGCTTCAGAGTGCCAGGGTGGTTTGTGGGAAGGCTGGGCTACCCTGGCCTCCCAAACCCTTCTCGCATTTCAGAGCTACTGAGGCCTCGGTGTGCACATGGCTCCTGGGGAAGCTGTCCCAGGTGAGGCCCCAATTGAATTTGACGTCCTCTTTGCCAGAGAGCACCCTGGCCGCCGCTTTGGTTTTGATTACAGGCGGCCTGGCACTGGGTAGCATGGCCTGTTCACCTGAACCCCCGGCACGAGGCACAGATGCTAATTACACGGGTAAGTACTTACAGATTTCCCAGGAACAACAAAGATAATTTGTTTGCTCCACGGCTGGTGAGGAGGGAAGCTGGGCTCTGGTGACTGGGTGGCTTGTAGATTAGACCCGTGGCCTTTCACCCGCTCCTGCCCTGGCCTGCCGGTTCTCCCAGCTGTGCTGATTAGAAGCAGGAGAAATTAAGATTCCCCCCCAAGGCTGGATGAGGTGGGGGAGGAAAGGGGGATCAGCTGAGGGGCTAAGCCAGGGCCTGTGAGGCAGGGCAGGCTGTGAGCCGGGGTGGGGGCTCTCTCTACATCTGCATCTCTCTCTGAGCATGCTGTGTTGCCGTCAGTGCTGAAGTGTACCACCAACGGGCTTCTTTCTTGGGGTCACAGCAGCTTAGTCTTCTCTTAGCCAAGCAGGGCAGAGGAGAGATGAGAAGGGGTCACTCATGGGAATGGGGCAGCTGGGAGGGGCCACCGTGGCAGGCCCTGGAGGTGGGGTGAGCTCAAGTAGCACCCCACCCAGCTGAGAAGAGAGAGAAGAGGGTCAAGACATCTCCTGGTCTGAACAGCATCATGTAAGAGGAAAGTCACCGTGGAAACTAGAGCCCATCTGCCAAAGAGCAAGGAGAATCGCTCTGTTAGAAGTCAGTCATCGGGCTGGAAGGACTGCGGCGTCCTCCCTCCCGGCTTTCTTCTGCCTGGGGGAATGGCAGAAGGGATAATTCTGCCATGGGAGAGCGGGATAATTGCTATAATTACTATTAATGTTGTTATCCCTTATACTTTCATGTGTCTTAATGGTTTTTACACACTAATAGTCACTACTTCTCAATGGCTTACTGTGTGCCAGATGAAGAAATAAGTACTCTGCACAAATGATTGGGCCTATAGAGACCATCAGGTCCATATTACAGAGGGGAGACTGATCTCAGGGAGAGTAAGTGCCTTGACGGAGATCACAGAGTGGGATACAGAGCAAGGATTGGAATCCAGGGTGCCTTGTCTTCCTATGGCCTCACATGACAGGCTTTCTCCTGATGGGCTTCTCCCCAAGAGGGATACAGGCCTAGTCAGAATTTGAAGGCAGCAAGCAAAAGGCTTTCTCAGAGAGGCTGGCGAGTGAGGGGCACTGCAGGGAGATGGGTCATGTGTCCCCTAATGCAGGCTCATTTATGAGCAGACTTATAGGGGATTCCAACTTTATTCTGGAATGTTGAAAATGACATCAGAATAACCTCAGCCAAGCATGGTGGCTCATGCATGTAATCCCAGCATTTTGGGAAGCTGAGGCAGGAGGTTTGCTTTAGCCCAAGAGTTTGAGACCAGCTTGGGTGACATAGCAAGACCTCGTCTCTACAAAAATAATTTTTAAAAAACTAGCTGGATGTGGTAGTGCATGCCTGTAGTCCCAGTCACTTGGGAAGCTGAAGCGGAAGGATTGCCTGAGCCCAAGAGATCGAGGCTGCAGTGAAATGTGATGGTGCCACTGCACTCCAGCCTGGGTAACAGTGAATCCCTAACTCAAAAAAAGTAGTAATAATAATAAATTTTAAAAAGAATAACCTTGCTGTGCTTCCCTGAGAAGATTTCTCATCTGGGGTCCCACAACCTCCCCTCCACAGGGACCTATCTGGGGTAGATAATTACATGGGTAAATCTGGGATGAGGATGGGCACAGATCCTGCCTTGCTGATAAATTGGGACAGGGGTGAGTGGAAAAAATATTGGTGCCCCCACTTTGACTGCCTCCTCTTTATGGCCCTGGATTTACTTTCATACTGTATCTGTTTCATCTGGGTTTCACTCATCAATATGCCTCGATTCCCCCTTTGAAAAATTGTTGAAAGCTGTTAGATTGGGAGAATTTGTTCAAGGCACATGACTTCTGCCCAGAACCACCTCACTCCACCCCACCACCTTGGCCCTTGGACCTAAGACGTTCACCTCTCAGCCTCTGAGAAGGAGCTCTCTCCTGCCATCATTCAGTGCATGCAAGACACCCCTGCGGGCCTGTATTTGGATTCTTTCCGATTACGGTGATACATTACACCTCTGGCGGATTTCGTTTGTATTCCTTGATAAGAACCTTCAAATAAACACATTCAGCCATGGAAAGAATCATCTGACAGAGTTGTGTCCTAATTTTGGCTTGGGGAATGTGGTCTCAAGTCGTCAGCTGGGAATGTAAGGGAGAGACGCGGGGTTGCTTCTCTCTCTCACTGCGGACATGGTGGGAGGGAAGTGAGCAGTCTGACCTGGACTCTGGCCACTCAGAGGGGCGCAGGGCCTGGGGACAGCACTGCGACTCAGCAGGCCCTGTAGGCCCAGGGCCCTGAAGCAGAGGCTCCTTCCTGCTCCTCTGGGAGCCCATTTTGGAATGTGGTAAACACAAACCCTGGTGCACACCAGAGCTGCCTGTCCAGGGAAAACACCTCGGCTACAATTTTCGTTCTAGTGACTGCGAAAGAACCTGCACCACTCCTGGCACCAAGTGTCCATGGAGGCCACGTGGCTCCTGGAAGGCAACTTGAGGGAGATTTCACACACTTGTTTCTACCCCCAGTTCTGCTACATGATTCTGACTCGTTGTGCCTCTCTGAGTCTTTGGATAGAAGACATTTATCAGGCACCTGCCATGTTGCCAGATTTGCAGCTCTAAATCTTGCCAACAACCCAAATCATCCCTATTTTACAGGAGGAGATTGTTGGTCAGAAAGATGAAGTGACTTGACCAAGACTGGTAAGGGAAAGAGTCAGAAATGGACTAGGAGCAGTGGTAAACATCTGTAATACCAGCATTTTGGGAGGTCGAGGTGTGAGAATTGCTTGAGCCTAAGAGTTTTGAGACCAGCTTAGGCAACACAGCAAGACCTCACCTCTACAAAAAAAAAAAAAAAAAAAGCCGGGCTTGGTGGCTCAGCCTGTAATCCCGCGCCTTTGGGAGGCTGAGGTGAGTGGATTGCCTGAGCCCGAGGGTTCGAGACCTGCCTGGGCAGCGAGACCTCATCTCTACAATAAATCAAAAAAAAATCAGCCGGGCGTGATAGCACATGCCTGTAATTCCGGCTACTTGGAAGGCTGAGGCGGAAGGATCGCTGGAGCACAGCAGGTCGAGGCTGCGGTGGCTGGAAGCAGCCATTGCACTCCAGTCTGGGCGACAGAGTGAGACTCCAACTCAAAATAAATAAATAAATAAATAAATAAAATAAACCAGGTATGGGGGTGCACACCTGTGGTGCAAGCTACTAGGAGGTTAAGGCGGAAGGATTGCCTGAGCCCGGGAGTTTGAGGCTACAAAAAGCTGTGATGATGCCACTGCACTACAGCCTGGGTGACAATGAGACCCTGATGCAGGCAGGAAGGAAGGAGGGGAGGGAAGAAGGGGAAGAGAGGGAGGGAAGGAGGTAGAAAGGGAGGGAAGGAGAGAGGAAGGAAGGATCAGACATGAGTCCAGAACTCTTGGCCAAAATTCTCTTTAGACCTCAGAGGGAGCCAGTGACCCATGTATCCTGAACACAAAGTCCTGGCTTGGCTGTTCTCCAAAAAACAAACAGGGCCCAGGAAGCTCCAGGAGCAGATCTTGGGACAGGAATGGGAATCTCAAGCTGTCTAAGAGAGACAGAATACGGTGTCTTGTATCTGTTTGGAAGCATTGGACTGCAAGTAACAGAAAATCTACCACTACTTTAATCAAATTATGGTTTATTTCCCCCACAAAAGAAAACGTTCGAGCCGGGCTTGGTGGCTCAGCCTGTAATCCCACGCCTTTGGGAGGCTGAGGTGAGTGGATTGCCTGAGCCCTGCGGGTTCGAGACCCGCCTGGGCAGCGAGACTTCATTTTTACAATAAATAAAAAAAAAAAAATCAGCCGGGCGTGGTAGCGCATGCCTGTAATTCCGGCTACTTGGAAGGCTGAGGCGGAAGGATCGCCGGGTGGCCGGTAGCAGCCACTGCACTCCAATCTGGGTGACAGAGTGAGACTCCAACTCAAAAAAAAAAAAAAAAAAGAAAACGTTCAAGGTTGGTGATGTTGACTCAGCTACTCAGATGGTGATATCAAGGAACCAGATTCTGTGTCTCCTTTCTGCCACCCTTACTATGTTGGGTTTTTGTCCTCATGTCCAACCTTATAGTCTTAATGTGGGGCAGCAGCTCCAGACATTACTTCTGCATTCGGGGCAGGATGAAGAAAAGACAGGTGGCACCGATGACATTGGCCCCTTAACTGGGAAATTAAAAACCTTCAGCTTCCCAGCTGGAAGATAGACAGGATTGTCAGTTTGCTTAAAAACACGGAAGGAGGCTGGGAACAATGGATCAGGTCTATAATCCCAGCTCTTTGGGAGGCTGAGGCAGGAGGATCACTTGAGCCCAGGAGATCAAGACCAGCCTGTACAACATAGTGAGACCTCATCTCTTTAAAAAAAAATTTAACCAGGCGTGGTAGTGTGCGCCTATAGTCTCAGCTATTAGGGAGGCTGAGACAAGAGTATCACTAGTGTCTAGAAGGTCGAGGCTACAGTGAGATAAGATTGTGCCACTGCGCTCCAGCCTGGGTGACAGAGTGAGACCCTGTCTCAAAATAAAACAAACATGGAAGGAAGGGAAGAAGGGAGGGAGGAAAAGAGAGAGAGAGAGTGAGGGAGGAAAGGAATGAGGAAGGAATTCTTCTGAGAGCCCAGAATGGAGTCACATGGTCACTTTTAGCTGCAAAAGAAGCTGGGCAAGAGATTGTCTGGCTTTTACCTTCTATGCTGGGGGAAAAGCAAGAAAGGAGATTGAGAGCAGTTTCTTAGTTTGCCAGCCAACAAAATCTGCCATAAAATGCTCTATCTTGGCCATGTCGTGACATTCAAGGAATAAATTGCAGAAGCCTGTCCTGGTCAATGCACCTTTATATGTGCTATTTCCTGGAATCGGGACTCCCATTCCACTCCTATGCCTCTCATATTTGCCTAACAAAGCCCGCAGTGTATTCTGGAACTACACTTTTAGAAGCAATTTGGCAACATGTTTCAAGGGCCGTAAAAGTGTTCATAAATTTTGACCCAGTATTTCCACTTCTGAGATGTATTTGTTCCAAGGAAATAATGCAAAAGGAAAAAGAAAAGAAAAAAACTTACATGCTCAAGGATGTTCATTGCAGCATTAGTAGTAAGAAACAACCTAAAAGTCCAGCAGTAGGGGAGTGGGTAATTAGATCAAAATACACTCCCTGGATGGCATATTGCACAGCCATTAAAAGTTAATCATTATAAATAAATATCACTTAGTAATGTCAAAGGGGCTATGACATAATGTTATATTAAACAGAATGAACAGGGTATAGTGGTGTGTGCCTTATAGTCTCAGCTACTTGGGAGGCTGAGGTAGGAGGATTGCTTAAGTCGGAGTTTGGGTAAGCCTATGCAAAATAATGAAACCCCATCTCTAAAAAACAAAAACAGGCTAGGCATAGAGGCTCACATCTGTAATCCCAGTGCTTTGGGAGGCAAAGCAGGAGGACTGCTTGAGCCCAGGAGTTCGAGGTTGCAGTGGGCTATGATCGTCCCACGGCACTCCATCTTGGGCAACAGAATGAGACCCTAACTCAAAACAAAACTGTAATTGAATGTGTTATTTGTACTACATACTTAAATGATATGTGACTTGTGGACAAATAATTGAAGGGAATTCACAAAAGTTGTTGGGTTAGGGTAATGGGATTGTGGGTGATGGTTTTTCTCCCTGTCATTCAAAATTTCTATGATGGTATTATGTTACTTTTAACATATCTGATGGGGAGACTAGGATAAAAATTATCTAGCTCTAAAGTTCCAGCTCAAATGCCACCTCCTCTTGGAAGCCTTCTTTGCTTTTTTCCAACCACATCTTTTCTAAGTTCTTCTTTCACTGAACTGCATGCCCTTCTGGGGCTAGGCCCAGGAATTAAGAAGGCCAAATGAGCACAGGCCACTAGAGCCTAGGGTAGTGGAGGTGGAGTGGGTTAGCCATCTGTGCAATTGGGAACCAGGCATGGGGTCTAAGTAACAGGTCCAGGGCACTGGCAATGAGCAGGGCTTGAAACGTAGGGGCATAAACTGTTGTACATGGAGTACCAGCTGGTCTTTCTAGTTATTTTAACTCTTATTATATAAGTAAAACATGCGGACATACTCACTGTAAAAAAAAAAAAAGCTGATAGTTCAGATAAAGCTCCCTCGGCCCCCACACAATCCCTCTCCCCTCCTAGGAATTTTCAGTTTGGTGGCACGTACCCTTCCAGGACATCTTTTCTCAAGCATGTGGTTTTGAAGTGCGTGTCCATGTTTCTATAAACAGAGCTGTACTATTTTTTGACTTGCTTTTCTCTTTTGTACTGAGACCTTTTCATTTCAGGATGTAAAGGTCTCCCTCATTTGTTTAGATCCCAGAAAACCGTTATTAGTGTGCATACTCAATGATGCACTTAACCCTTCTCTCCCAAAGAGCATCTTGGTTGTTCCTGATCATTCCCCTTTCTGTCACTTCTGCCACCAAGACCCCCGTGAGTGCGTCCCCTTGTCCCCCTGCCCTACTTCTCTAGGCAGTGACTTGGAACTGATCTCATGAAGGGTTTGGGCATTTTCCATCCCTGCCCTCTACCAGTACCAGGACAATTCCCATTCTTACCAGCAGTGATAAAGGTGTCCATTGCCTTCAGATTCCTTCCAACAGTGGCTATGAAAAATCTCTTTTAAATCGTACAAATCTGATTGGTGAAAAATCTTAGCTCAGTATTATTTTTATTCGCATTTCTTTGATTAGTAGTGAGGTTGGGCATGTCTTCATATGTTTATTGGCCATTTGCAGCTCTTCTTAGGTAAACCGTTCCTATCACCTGTTTTTTGTTTGTTTTTTTCCTTTGGGGTTATCTTCTGTTTGTTATCTGTAGAAATTCATGATAGATCCTGAATATTAATCCTTTTCTGTTGCACATGTTCTAGATACCTTTTTCCAGTCTGTCAATTGTCTTTTAACAGTATTTACAGTGTCTTTTGTCATACAGCAGTTTTGAATTTGGACATAATCAAATTTAGCAATCTTTTCCTTTATGGTTTCAGTGTTTTATGTCTTGCTAAGGAAAGCCTTTCCTACCCCAAGGTTATAAACAAATTCTCCTATATTTTCTTTTAATAGTTTTATAGCTTTGTTTTTTTACATTTAGCTCTCTAATCCATCTGGAATTTATTTCAGTGAATAGTGTGAAGCAGGAATCTAACTTTATGCATTTTTTCCATGAAGATGGCCAATTGTCTCTACATCATTTATTGAAGAGTCCATCTTTTCCCTTTATTGGGGTATAATTGACAAAATTTGCATATATTTAGGGTGTACACTGTGACAATTTCATATATATTTCATTGTGAAAGGATTAACACAATCAAGCTACTTAACATACTCATCACCTCACAGTTGCCTTTGTGTGTCTGTGTGTGATGAGAACACTTCAGATCTACTCTCTTGGCAAATGTGAAGTATAGCACACAGTACTATTAACTACAGTCACCATGTTGTGCATTACATCTCCAGAATGTACTCATCTTGTAACTGAAAGTTTGTCCTACTGCTTTTAAATGCTACTTTATCATATACCCAATTCCTCTTGGCACAGAATCCTTTTTAAGCTCTCTATTCTGTGACATTGATTCACTTGTTTTATCCCATGCCAGCAGAACACCCTTTTAATGAGTACAGCTTGTTAGTGTTTTGATATCTGATGGGGCAAGTCTTCCTTCATTGTACTTCTTTCTCCACTATTTTTTTGGCTATTCTGACACCCATAGTCTTCCAGTTTAGTTTTAGAATTCAATTGTTAAATATCACCTCCCTTCAGACATCCTTGTTGTGCTCTTGATTGGCATTACGTTGAATTTACAGATTCTTTGGGCGGAACTGACATCTCCGCGTTATCAAGTGTTCTCATGCAAGAGCTCCTTGTTTACTTAGAGTTTGTCTTACATCCCAGGCCTGGTTCTGAGTCTAACCCCACAACTTGCTAGCTCTGTGACCTGGGTGGGACTTGACCTCTCTGAGCCCTGGCTCTACCATCCCTGATGCGAGCATACTACTTCCTGTCCCAGAGTTGATGGAGGATTCGGCGAGCACAAGTGTGTGAGTCACAACTGGAGGGGCTTCCAGGGCAAACCTCTCCTTATTTACCTCTGTGATCCAGGGCAGAGAGAGTCTGGAACAGCCCTGATGGGAGCATGGTGTTGGCACTCAGGTAGATTCAGGGGACATGGAGGTGGGGGAGGGGCTGGCATGGAGAAAAAGGCAAAGAACTAACATGTCCATGACTGTATTGGTTACTTTGCATGCATTATCTCATCACATCATCTGTCATCAAAACAAGTCTGTGAGGTAGGTACATGTCATCCTCATTTTATAGCTGAGAAAAAACAAGTCTCAGACAGTGACCTGTCTGGACTCCAAGTCCAAGGCCCTAATGAGCTGCCACCTGCTCCCCACATCCTGCCTGGGCTGGGAGTCGATGGGAACCTCTGCTGGTGGTAAATGGTCCATCAATGCTAAATGATATACCACTCCCCTGTTTGAAGGCTGAAGAACCTAGAGTAGATTTAGCCCTAAGACACTCGCATGAGCACTCAGCACTTAGCACCATGTCTAGCACATATTACGAACTTATCGAATGGGGTGTGGACAACATTCAAACATCATAGCATGAATACTACGGAGAGTGCAGTGACTGCTAGATGAGTCCAGAGGAAGAAAAGGGCTCTGTGACTGGAGAAATCAGTGAAGGTTTCCAGGAAGAGGTAAGAACTCGACCCTGAGAGATAGGGAGGATTTAGATACGCATAAGAGAAGAGAGCACTCCAGAGTTTGAGCTAGTATGGCCACACAGGTGATCCCAACAGGCTAGACAGGCAGTGAGACTAAGCAGAGAGAGGCATTTCCCAGTGCCAGAGGGCTGAGCTGGTCAGGAAGTGTCTCCAGGCTGGAGCAAGGCCGAGAGACTGGAAGGCAAAGACCTGGGATCTTCTAGGCCTGTGTAGCTTCTTCTCTTGGTATCCTAAGGTTACGCTTCACTTTCCACATGCAGCCCTCACACCTCATTGCAAGATACCAAAACATACAGACCAGCCTGGGAAGTCAGCTGGGAGGGGTAGGAAGTAGCTACTTTCCTCAGACCCTTCACCTGCCCCACACTATATCCTGACCCTGTGTATCCCTACCCTGACTTTGTTTCCCCATCCCATGCATCTGTATGTAAGTGTGTGTGCATTCGGGCACGAGTTGTGTACTCCTGGGTGAGTCCCTCACCTCTGTGAACCTCAGGACGCATAGGGTTCCAGGAATGTGTATATTCTCCTGGCCATGTCTTGGGTGGTCGCTCTTGCTCCCGTTGGAGGGATCCTCAGAGCATGGCCACTGTGGACACCCACATTCTGACGGAAAAGAGAAATAGAACAACCCAGGATACATCAGGTGCTTTATATAGAGGTTGCCAGGTTGAGTCTGGAGGTTTAAAGACGAAAGCACATTAGTTCAGGTCCCTTAAGAAGCCAGACCCTGACCTAGGATTAGATATGCAAGAGATTTATTGGGGGAAACCTCTGTGCAGGGAAAAGGAAAATGAGCCAGAGGAGGTGAGAACTATCAAACCAGGATGTGGGTCTGACCCCTGTGAGGAAGAGGGGGAAAGAAGGAGGGTTGGATGGGCAGTCTCAGACTCAGTACAGTTCTAATATGGCTTTGGCTAAGCCAACAGGGAGTCCTTGAGCTGAAGCTGTCCTCAGAGGAGTCCTGCATTTCACAGGAATAGACTTTAGTGCCCTGCTGTGCCCAGCGTTTGGTGGGAAGCAGTCCATGGGAAGCAGGGGTCTTGGTCAATTGCACTCCTTGCAGCAAGAGATCTGAGTGGGGCATTTTCATGGCCATCACTCAAAGCAATATGGCAATACTACATGCTTGGTACTGACATTATTTAAGCCCAAGGGAGGCCAGGTGTTGAAGTGTAAAGACTATGAGTGTGAGAAGACCAGGTTTTGTGGCTCCTCTGTTACCAACCAAGTGTGCAATCTTGATCAGGTTTTTTACTAATCTGGCTCTCAATTTTTCTACAAAATTCGGTAACAGTACCTTTCTCGTGGGTTGCAAAGAAGATAACCTAGGATCTGAAACCTCTCTCCAGCTCTACTGGGGAAAAAGTAGATGGAACTGACTGACAGCCTGGGTCAGAGGCCCAGAGGAGGAAGGAGCCCTTTCTTTTTTCCTAAGGGAGAGTTGAGAGGTACAAAGACTGAGAACCAAGGGTAGAAAAAAAAGGCTCTCTGAGGCCCACTCAAATTGGACATGGTATGGTCACCTGAGTGGAAAGCTACAGGCGCCTGTGTGCTGTCATCTGGATATATATAGATATATAGATTTTTTTTTTTTTGAGTTGGAGTCTCACTCTGTCACCCAGACTGGAGTGCAGTGGCTGCTCCCAGCCACCGCAGCCTCGACAGCTGGGCTCCGGCGATCTTCCACCTTAGCCTTCCAAGTAGCTGGAACTACAGGCACGCACTACCATGCCCGGCTAATTTTTTTGGTTTATTGTAGAGATTAGGTCTCGCCTGCCCAGGCGGGTCTCGAACCCGCAGTCTCAGGCAATCCACTCACCTCAGCCTCCCAAAGCATGGGATTACAGGCTGAGCCACCGAGCCTTGCTGTCATCTGGATATTAAGTGCTCATCACCTCATGAAAAACTATAGGCTCGACAATTATCTCAAAATAAAAACTTTACTCATAAAGTGTATATTAAGAGTGTCTACATAACAGCAAAAATCAGAAAATCTAACTAATTGTGTCTTAAGCAGTAAAGTCACTTAAGTACCTAATTTAACAAGAAGTTGGAAATAGAGGGAATCAATAGATCTTTAGTTATGCTGGGGTTCCAGATTGATGTTTTTATTCTTCTCTTGGCCTTTGGTCACAAGGTGGCTTCTACAACTCCAAATGTTGCACCCTCACACAAGAGTCCCAAGTAAGAGAAAAGAGGAAGGCATCAAAGGGAGCATATCCCTTCCATTTCCTCTCTTCAGGAAGAAAAAACTTTCCCAGAATATGTCCTCCTAGCATCTCCTTGACCAGAACTAGATAGTAGATATCAATCACTGGCACGTTTCTCTTTGGGCACATGGCTGCTTGAACAAAATCAGGGTCCTACTGGCAAAGAAGACTGCTGGGAATGGCTTCTGGGTATTGTCCACAGGAAGCAGTTCTGGAAATAGAATGGGTCTCTCTATCCCTCTGAGCATAGCTAAGAGGTTACACAAGCGCATAAACGCACACAGGGCAATGGGCATAGTGGTAAATATACAAGACACAGGAGTCCACCGAGAAAGGAATCCATTCAGTTGATGAAGGGTGGGGGCCCAGGGGTGTCGAGAGTAGTGGACACAGTCCATTACAGTGGAACTGACAGACTCTTTGTCCTAGGTCCTGGGGGTGGGAACAGGTCAGAGAAAGCCTCACACAATCTGAGCCTGAGTGGAGTGCTGTCAGATGCGTAGGCGGACTCCAGGCAAACTGCGTTGGAGACGAGGGATTCCAGCCTCAGGACTCCAGTCATGAAAAGCTATGTTTGTGCAGGTGAACAAACGGTTTGGTGTTCCTGAAGGTTAGAGTTCAAGGGTGGGCAGTGTGTGAGATGAGGCTGGATCATGTCGGGGCCTGGAATGCAGATAATGGGGAGTCAATGAGAAGTTTTAACGGGAGATTGACTTAAATACTCACTTTAAAATGATTATAGTGACAACGTGAAGGAATCTCAAAAGCATTTTGTTGAGTGAAAGAACACAAACAATACGATTCATTTTATGAGACGTTTATGGGATAGGCAAAACTAATCTGTGGAAGAGATCGGGGGAGAGATTGCTCACGGGGAAGGGGTTTGACTTGAAAGGGTCCCAAGGAAAAGTAAAGGACAATCGAAATTTTCTACATCTTCATTGGAGTGGTGGCTATGTGGGTGTCATATATTTATTAAAATTCATCAAAGTGTATGCTGGAGCCGGGCTCTGTGGCTCAGCCTGTAATCCCGAGTCTTGGGAGGCTGAGGTGAGTGGATTGCCTGAGCCCATGGGTTCGAGACCCGCCTGGGCAACTTGGCGAGACCTCATCTCTACAATAAACCAAAAATTAGCAGGGCGTGGTAGTGTGTGCCTGTAGTTCCAGCTACTTGGAAGGCTGAGGCAGAAGGATCGCTGGAGCCCAGCAGGTCGAGGCTGAGGTGGCTGGGAGTGGCCGTTGCACTCTACTCTAATCTGGGTGACAGAGTGAGACTCCAACTCAAAAAAAAAAAGAAAAGAAAAGTGTATGCTGGAAATATGTGCATTTTATCATATGCAAGTAGTGGCTCGATTTTTAAAAAAGTATTCTTGTGGGTGGATTGCAGGAGACGCCAAAAAGGGGAGCCAGAGGGCTGCAGGCATGACCCAGGAGGAAGGACCATGGTTGACTGTGGAGTCATGGGAGCAGAGGGGTGTGGGGCGGGAGGAAGGTCCTGGAGCCATCAGGAATAAGGCTGTCTAAGGGACTGGATACGGGGGTGGGCGCGGGAAGGAAAGAGAATTCTGGCCCTGGCTTCTGACTTGGTTGATGAGCAGTCCCTGAGACAGAGACCCCCACGGGAGGTGAAGTTTGGAGGAAGGAAAAGTGAGCTCAGATGCAGAAAGTTGAATTTCGGCTGGAGATGTCCTTTAGGCCCTTGCCTAAGTAGATCTATTTCAGGAAACAGAGAGGGGCCAGAGAGAGTTTGGCCCTCAAATAACATGGAACTGGAAGGATCATTCAAAGGGAACAAACAAAATGCGAAGAGGCGGGAGGAGGCAGGAAGGGCAGAGCCCTGGAGAGTACCGACATCCAAGGGATGGTCAAGAGAAAAGTTTCCAGTTCCAGAAACTAAGAAGGAAAGGTAAAATATCAGAAGAGTGCTGGGCTGGAAGATACCATCACGGAGGAAGAAAGGAGGCAAGAGGGGCATGGCAGTTGGGTTAAATGCTTCACACCCTCAGGATCCGAGACCCACACGTGGGCAGAAGAGGCTGCATTCAAACTCACGCCTGAGACCAGGGCACTTTTTTATTTTTTAATTTTTATTTTAAAGACGTGGGGTACAATTCAAGGTTAAAGTATACAAATGTTCATTATGCAGGGTCCCTTGTTGATGAGGCGTACCCCCTCCCCCACAGAATCCCACTACTGCCAATCCCACTCCCACCCCTGGCAATTTCCCACTTCTGACAATCCTCATCTTATAGTATTACGATAATTGTGCAAGGTCCACTTGTAGCGAGAACATGTGATTCTCCATTCTTTGCTTCTGTGATAGATCACTTGGTATCATAGATTCTAAGTCCATCCAAGTTGCTGTGAAATATTTTCTTTCTTTTTTTTTTTGTTATGAGTTGGAGTCTCACTCTGTCGCCCAGACTGGAGTGCAGTGGCGGC
>NW_007249923.1:429900-438092 GCF_000164805.1 Carlito syrichta | reverse complement strand
TGCCCAGGCGGGTCTCGAACCCGCGGGCTTAGGCAATCCACTTACCTCAGCCTCCCAAAGTGTGGGATTACAGGCTGAGCCACCGAGCCTGGCTGAAATATTTTCTACAACATTCGAAACACTGGGCTCCAAAGGTACATGGAAGAGGCAGAAGTGGGGTCTACAAAGGTCCTTTCTCATTTTTTTCCAGTCAGTGCCCTTCATCAAGCTTCCGGGTTTAAGTAAGTGATGGTTCTGTTGCACAGTGGCACACTACGTAGCTGTCTAAAATAATAGGCTAGACCTGAATGTACTTCTAAAAGATGCCCCTACTGTCAGCTACCTGTTTCATAAAGAAAGGTATACATCTGAGAGCATATATATCACAATGTCACCAAGATTAACTCTGAGCGGTGGGATTATGCATGATTCTTAACGTTTTTACTCATCTGTATTTTCTAGTTTTTCTAGTCATAAGAAATTCAACTTACAATGTAGAGGATGCTTGGCTAGATCCTAGGGGAGAGAACAGCCTCGCCTTGGGGGCAACCAGGAAAGGTCCACGAGTATTCTTCCTGTCATAGCCATAAGGAAAGGGCAGAGATGGGGTCCAGAGCACCCTCTCAGGCCCAACCAAGTTGGATGGAGAAAGCCTTCACTGAAGAGGCTAGGTTGGAGATGATAGATGGCTCTGGGACCTGCTGTGGACTCACTGAAAGTCCTTGACATGCTCCATCCAGACCAGGGAAGGGTTGGGAAGACCAAGGGCTTTCCTCGGGTATGGAGACTCAGTTGCCCAACATGACCAGTCCCAGATGGCCCTCTCTGCCTTTGCATACTCTGTTCTGCCTAGAATGCCCTTCTGCATCCCCCTTCTCAGCAAACACATTCCTAACAGTCAAGATGCTGCTTCAACAGCTTTTCATGGAGCAGCCTTCAGTCTAGAGAGGCAGAGTACCTCATTCAGATACCACTGTCTCCACGCCTTGCACTGCTACCTTCTAGGTGACTAACCTGACTTCAGGTCTGTGCTCCTTACTAGTTGGTGCACTGCACCAGGATATCATCAACCTCACTTTCAGGAAGGCTCATCTGCCCCGTGAGCCCACAGTTGGCAGGACTCCAGACAAAAACAGAGGTTCTGGAGGGTGTGAGGGAATCTGAGGATGAACAAATTGGTCTGTGAATTGAGAGAGCCCCTTATGGTAACCACACACTCCTAGTAAGTGTCCCCATCTGTACGCTGGGCACCAGGGACCAGATGAAGAAGCGGTCCCCTCCCTATTCTGTCACCCTGTGCATGGATCCTGGGGAGCAGGTGTGGGTGCTGACGAGGCTTGACACTCACAGGCTAACAGCACTGGAGAACGGCAGGGAGAATTGAGAAAAGCAAACACTGCCTGAGAGAAAGAAAGAAAAGCAGGAAGCAAGATTCAGTTATTGGCCCTTCCTGAAAGCTTTCTGCACCAGGCTTTGAGAACCAAGATGAAAAACACAAAGACTAAGCTTAAGAACCACAGGCACTCTCTAAGGAGAATTGGACATTTCCACATAAGGCAACAAAATTAGGAGAAGAGAATGAAACTATCCTGATGCATAAAGCAGCTCAAAGGAACCCAGAGATTACGTGTTAGTTATGCAGAAAGCTTCCCAGAGAACTAAAATGATCATAGGCATGCCAAAGAAAGTGGAAATCAGGCCTGGTTCCGAAGGAGAGGTACACACAAAGAAATCACAAAAGGCTGTGGAGATAAAATCAGAAGAGTTGTTCAGAAAAAGAAATGGGATATAGCTTGCACAAGGCAGCAAAAGAATGAGAAAAACATTTTCTAACTATAACAGGCCAAAGAAAGGGGATCAGGAGATTGTTGGCACGTTTTTGGTTGGGAAAGAAAGCTATAAGCAATGACACTAAAAAAGCAGAGGCTTTTAGTTTTTTCTTAGCCTAAAAAGGTCAGCTGTGATCTGAAAACTGAAAGAGGCACCGCGTGGAATCACAAGAGGGCAGGAAGCCAAGGGGATAAGGAAAGAACTTGTGCGTTCACATCCACAGGCCCTGATGACTTGCATGCTTAGGTACTTAAGAAATTGGCCCAAGTTGGAGTCCAATCACTAGCTCTCACTCTGCGGGGATTTATGGAGCCCTGGTGCAGGGCCTGGAGACGAGAGAGACCCAGGCAGCCTGTCCCTGCCTTTCTCTAAACCTGGGGAAAGCAGATGCCTCTGGAAGTGCTGGGCCCATCAGCCGCGCTGCTATAATAGAAAACTACTGGGACACGTCGTCAAAAAATCAATCTGCAAACACTAGGTCATAAGGAATTAGGTAATAACCAGCACTGCTTTCCAAAGAACACATTCTGTCAGAGTAATCCAATTTCCTTCTAGGACAGAATGATGGGCCTGGTAAATCAGGAACAGTAAGAGACACATGATCTTCCTTAACTTAAGGAACATCTTCCATGAGAAGTCTCAAATGAAAAACTGGGGAAATAGGGTCCATAGCTGGCCTTTCTGGGGTTGAACAAATGAAAAGAGGTTGAAGGACTAGCCCAGA
The DNA here is from genome assembly GCF_000164805.1 of Carlito syrichta. Lineage (NCBI taxonomy): Eukaryota > Metazoa > Chordata > Mammalia > Primates > Tarsiidae > Carlito > Carlito syrichta. Next base: position 435,559 of record NW_007249923.1, on the reverse strand, counting down.
TAGCAGTTCTCTATGTTCTACGCCATATAGACAGATTAAAATTGGCAGAGATTGGGGTCAGTGTAGTAACTGTGTTGGTGGTAGCGACAGACACATCAAAGGAGATGAGAGGAGTAGTGGTGGTGAAGACAGAGGTGGTGATGACAGTGGAGATGGCAGTGACTGGGGTGGAGATGGCGGTAAGGATGGGGAGGGGGATGGCTGGCGGAGGCAGTGATGGTGATGGAGCTGGAGGTGATGGTTGAAACGGACATGGTGATGATAGTAATGCAGACACTGATAACAGTGGGTGTGTAAATGGTGAGAATGGTGGAGATGAGGAGGTGATTGAGGTGGAGATGGTGGTGGTGGAGATGGAAACAGACAGTTGTAGAAATGGAAATGTGACAGTGATCGTGGTTGTGGTCGTCACAGCAACAACACCCAAACCCAGACTAGAGATGGCCAATCTTTTCAGGCATCCCAGTAGCCTGTGCTTTCCACATCTTTGCTGAAAAAAGTGGGCACAAGATTTTAGAGCCTCAGTCTGGTGACCACCACCCTGTTGGTCCTGGGGCAATGAGCCCCCTCTCTGCCCGTACAAGATGAATGGCTGTGGACCCTGAGAAGCCGGGGCGAGGGGAGGATTTTCTCCAGATGCAAAGGGGTGGGTGCAATCTGAGAGTTTCCACAGCCAAGCAGAGGAGAAGACTCTCAGGGCTCGGTAGGGGCAGGCTGTCCCCCAAGACTAAAAACTACTGCCTCTGTTAGTTGAAGGCTATCAGAGCCTGCCTCAATCCCCAATCCAGGAAGCAGAGCAAGTTGGGGTCGGGAGGGGTCTTTTGCAGAGTCTGGCTTTCACACCTCTTTCCAGCCTTAGTTCTGAGTTCTATTGCTGAAGCCCAAGGAGTAGGAGCTGGGAGGGATGAACTAAAACTTTCCTCCATCTTGGCCTCCACTAACATGTGACTGTTTTGTTGACTACAAATAAAATTAAAACACCCCCCAGATCTGTGGGCCTGTGTGCCTCAGTAGCACTGGGGCTGGAGAGATGTGGGTTGCAGGAGTCCATGGTAAGCTCATGGAGTGTGTGGGGGAAAAGGGGACTTCCAGCTTGGGCTGGATCCCAAAAAAATATTATTGAGGCTGAGAACTCAGCTTTTGATTGAAAAAATTCTCACAGGGCCCCCACTGGCTATGGGGTCTTGAGGAGGCCCTTGAACCAATTCAACCACATGGTACTTCCCCATCCCCTAGAGTTGGCTGGCCTGATCTCTGAGGCACTTCAGCTACAGGTCCAACCCCCTAAATGTACTTCACACTCTCGCTCTCCCCCAAAGCCCATCCCAGCCAACCAACCCACTTCATGCATCCTCTCTGCCTGGGAGTGTCAGACTCTTTGCCTGCTGTGGCCCTGGCTCAAGGCCCAGCTCAAAGTTCTGCTGCAAAGCCCAACTGTGCCCAGTAGGCAGAAGTGACCTCTTCCTCCACTGGCCGTTATGTCCCCTCTGCTGAAGTTCTTCCTCTGCCTTGAATGTCACACAAGAGGGTGGCATGCTCAGCACCTTCACCAGTTTGTTTGGGCCTCACAGGCTGGACTCAAACCTTGCTCACCTTCTATCCCTCACAGCAATCTGCACAGACCTGGCAGAATGCTGCAAAGTGGCAAAGAATGAGTGAACTTTACACTTGGAGAAACTGAGACCCAGTGGTCGAGTAGCCAAGATCAGAACCCAGATCTCGGGCCCCAGCACCTTGGCAAAGGCCCACTGGGAAAGAGTTCACACCCGTCTAGTCTTGCTTAGCATCTCACAGGCTTGTGTAATGAACAGACCCACTGAGAGGAAACACCTAGACTCCATCTGTGAATTCCCAGTTCACAGACCCATATCTGAGCAACACCAGCTTAAGGAACTAAAGTTCTAGGCTACAAAAATGTTTAACTGCCAAGAGTTCTGTCTTAATAACTGCTAAAATATTTCAACATCACTGAAATTTACAACCAATTTTTAAAAAGCATTCAGAGCACAGGCTATGGTCTGGCCATGTGTTCTTTAAGCTACGGTCAGGTCATGTTTTCCTAAGCTTTGGCCCCCGTCCCTGCCTTGGGGAGGTGAATCTCCTCTCTCTTCTCTCTTTCTAATTTACTTTCTAAATAAACTGTATTTTCCAATCTGAAAAAAATTTTTTTTCAGAGCACTTAGAAACTCTGAAAATAATTTGAGAAACACTGTCCCGGCTGACAAATTCACAGAAAGGTGTGAATGACTGATGTATCCTTTTCACCTTGTTGCTAGCTCCAAGGGTAATTTGCACTTTTACATATACCCTTGGAAAGGGTAATGCTTAATTTAACAGGTAGCCCTCTAAGGTAAAATAACAGTTCCTCTGGGGTCACCCAGGATGGTGACCTGGAAACCTTCAAAAGAAGCTCTGTCCAGGATACCAATTCATGATTGACTGAAGCTGGAGGTGGATATGGAATGAGTGGGGGACAGGAAAAAGGTCCCAGGTTCCAGTAACAAAAGGGATGGCTTTTCCAGACTTTCCTCCCAAACTGCCACTCTGCTTCCCAATCAGCCCTCCTGATGGGGGGGTCTCCCCAGTATAGCACAGAGCACCCTGTTGCCCTTTGCCGCCCCCCCCCACACACGTGCAGGTGCTACATTCACATGCGCTCATCTCTGCAGAGAGCAGGTATTTTGGGGGGTGGACATGCAGATTTCTCCTCTCCTTATGCTGTGAAAGAAACTGTGGTGGCCTGGGAGGGGCAGGGGCAGGGGCTGCCGCTTCACACAGATTTTGAGTGTCAAGTCTGGCTCTACTTCCTTTCATCTGAGTGATCTTCACCAAGGTTAAGATTTTTTTTTTTTTTTTTCAGTTGGAGTCTCACTCTGTCACCCAGACTGGAGTGCAGTGGCCGCTCCCAGCCACCGCAGCCTCGACCTGCTGGGCTCCGGCGATCCTTCCTCTTCAGCCTTCCGAGTAGCTGAAATTACAGGCGTGCGCTACCATGCCCAGCTGATTTTTTGATTTATTGTAGAGATGAAGTCTTGCTGCCCGGGCGGGTCTTGAACCCACAGGCTCAGGCAGTCCACTCCCCTCAGCCTCTCAAAGGCGCGGGATTACAGGCTGAACTACTGAGCCCGGCTTAAGGTTAAGATCTTAACTTGACCTCTCTGACTCTCACTTTTCTCATCTACAAATTAAGGGTAACACTTCTATTTCATAGGCTTGTTGTAAGCACTAGAGACTTAAAAAAAATTAAGCGTGCTTGGTTCACTCTTAATTAATGGCAATTATTATTATTATTATTATTATTATTTTGAGTTGGAGTCTCACTCTGTCGCCCAGACTGGAGTGCAGTGGCCGCTCCCGGCCACCACAACCTTGACCTGCTGGGCTCCGGTGATCCTTCCGCCTCAGCCTTCCAAGTAGCTGGAACTACAGACACGCGCTACCACACCCAGCTAATCTTTTCATTTATTGTAGAGAGGAGGTCTCGCCAAGTTGCCCAGGCGGGTCTTGAACCCGCGTTCTCAGGCAATTCACTCACCTCAGCCTCCCAAAGCACAGCATTACAGGCTGAGCCACCAAGTCTGGCCTTAATTTTTTATTTATTGTAGAGATGAGGTCTGGCCAAGTTGCCTAGGTGAGTCTCGAACCCGCGGGCTCAGGCAATCCACTCACCTCGGCCTCCCAAAGCGCTGGGATTATAGACTGAGCCATCAAGCCCGGCCAATTATCATTACATTGGCCAAGGAAGGCCACGGAAAGCCATGTGTATGATGGTTGGATGTATGGACTCTGAGGCCCCACGGCCTGCCCGAATCCCAGTTTGGCCACTTCCTAGATGTGTGATGTTGGATAAGCAGCTTAAGCCTATGTCTTCCTGTTCTCCTCTATAAAATGGGGATGTGAATTACACTTATCTCAGAATTGTTACAAGGACAATTTCACTCAATAAATTGAAACACTTAGAGCGTCTTATACAGCAAGCACTCAAAAAACATCAGCTATGTTATTAATAGCTGGGGTGGATGTGCTTGTGAGGTGGGGCAGTGTTGCTACCACCCACCATCTACTCCAGTTCCACCTTGGCTAAGCTCAGTTTGGAGGCCTGTTCTCTCCCTACTTTCTACCTCCACAGACTGTGGCCCTCCTAGTTCTCATTTCGTCCCCAGAGTCAGCCTCACCCCATCCAGGTGACCCTCATATTTCCCAGCTCCTTCAGAAAGCTGAGCCCATCCCTGGGTTCCCCTGAAAACTGCCATCTGCTGTCCCATGCAGTCTGTTAGCTTTTCTCTGCAGCCCATGTGGAGCCTGCGTCACCTACCAAGTATCTGGTTGCTGTTGGCCCTGAGACCCTGGGTAGCCAGCTCTCACCCAGGGCTTCTGAGATCATAGGGATCCCCCTGGAGCATAAGCATTGCTCAGAGAAAGGAATTCCAGTGGCTCCCTCATCTAGGTACTGACAGTAAGTTCTTCCTCAGAGCTGCCTGAAATCTCAGCTATTCACTCTTGAACTCTTATGTTATTCACAATGCTTTCTTCAGCTAAAGGGCTGAAGCTGAGCTTGTAGAGACGTGGAGAAGTACAAATAAAAACAAAAGTGCAAAACTCTTTTTCACTCACTAGACTGCCTCCTGTCCAAATGTATATATGTAAAATATGTATTATATATGTAATACACACACAAACACATATTATATGTATATATATATGGAGAGAGAGGATCCCAGTGGCAAGAATATGAGCAAGTGGGCACATCATAGTTTAATGGAGGAGGTATAATAGGTAAAGTCTCTTGAGGGAAGTCTAGTACTATCTATAGGAATTTAAGGGAGTCTAAGGTGAGGAGATTGCCTGAGGCTGGGAGTTGGAGATAGGTCTGAGCACCATGGCGAAAGAGAGAGAGAGAGAGAGAGAGAGATGGAGGGAGGAAGAGGAAGGAAGGAAGGAAGGAAGGAAGGAAGGGAGAAAGGAAGAAAATTAGTTGGGCATGGTGGTGTGTACCTATAATCCCAGCTACCTGAAAGGCTGAGGTGAAAGAATCACCTGAGTCCAGCAGGTTGAGGCTGCAGGAGCCATAATCGTGTCACTGCACTTCAGCCTGGGCGACAGAAGGAGACTCCGACTCAAGAACAAACAAACAAAACAGTAAAACAGGGCTGGGAGTGGTAGTGGATCATGCCTGTAATTCCAGCACTTTGGGAAGCTGAGCCAGGAGGACTGCTTGAACCCAGGACTTCGAGAGCAGCCTGGGCAAAATAGGGAGACCTCCTCTCTACAGAAAATAAAAACATTGGCAGGGCATGGTGGTGCATGCCTGTAGTCCAGCTGCTCAGGAGGCTGAAGCAGGAGGATTGCTTGAGTCCAGGAGGTCGAGGCTGTGATGAGTCATAATCATGCCACTGCACTTCAGCCTGGGCAACAGAGTGAGACACTGACTCAAAAAAAAAAAAAAAAAATTTAGGCCGGGCTCAGTGGCTCAGCCTGTAATCCCAGCGCTTTGGGAGGCCGAGGTGAGTGGCTTGCCTGAGACCCGCCTGGGCAACTTGACGAGAACTCATCTCTACAATACATCAAAAAATTAGCCAGGCGTGGTAGTGTACGCCTATAGTTCCAGCTACATGGAAGGCTGAGGTGGAAGGATCGCCGGAGCCCAGCAGGTCAAGGC
>NW_007249923.1:428261-429880 GCF_000164805.1 Carlito syrichta | reverse complement strand
AAAAAAAAAAAAAAAAATTAAAAACAAATTGACCCATTGATGCCATTTCTAAGAACTTATCCCCTAGAAATACTTCACTCCAAACAGATATTCTTGCAAGAATGTTCAGTGATGCATTGTTTATGATAATAAAACTTTGGAGACAAGTGATCAATGGTAGAAGATAAATAATAAATGGAATGTCTAGGCAAAGGAGTATTATACAACTTAAAAAACAGACCTAAATACATAAATAGTAAGAGAAAAATGGCATGCTGCAGGGCAAAATATATGGTTTGATCTCACTTGGAGGAAAAAAGACCACTCTTCACCTCTCTCCTCTCAGCTGGGTGGAGGTTTTCTATTCCGTGCAGAGTGGCCCAGGGCAGACTGCACTGGGTTAAAAGCCCAGCCCTTTCCTTCCAGCCAAATGGGTCAGTGCACTGGGATGGCTGAGACCTGGGGGTCAGGACACTTGCCAAGTGGAGCACAACAGAAGCAGCCCCAGCTTGGAAGCAGACAGACCTGCCTTCAGCTCATTATGTCCAGCTGAGTGACCTTGAGCAAGCTCTTCACTGCTCTGAGCCTCAGGTTCTCCATCTGTAAAATGGAGAATTACCCCACTGGGTGGTGGGAATTCAATGAGAATGTATAGAAGGGCACCCCTCCATCTCAGTAAATGCCCCTCCCTTTCCCATCCCCTCAAAGGTTGCTGTAACTTTGTGTTCAGATTCCCATAATCCACTCTCAGCCGCATCCCTCCTTCTCCGCCCCTCCACCCACACTACCCTCCCTCCCCCTACCCTACTTTGTTCTCCATGGTAGATGCTTCCCAGATCCACTCTGATTCCTTACTCTGTAAACACCACTGAGGCCTGTTCCTTCCCACTTGGGCTCTGGCCTCCTTGGCCTTTTTCCGGACTTGCCTCCCTCAGTCATCTCCCCTTTCTCTCCTTGGCATCTTCAACCCATCCCTCCACCCTATCCCTAAGATTAAGCTCAAGTGGGTCCCCCCATAAGATACTCATTCTAGCCTGCTCCTTCCCCCATCCCCTTTTCCTGCCGAACCACTTCCGTCTGACGCTCTCGCCGAGGATCCGGGACCTCCTTCTACCTCCGCCCCCTTTGACCTCTGGGCCGCAGTGGAAACAACCACCGGTCTTGGCGATGTGCACCCAGCCCCTGGGACCGGATGCTCTGCCTCCCCCCGGCGCTGCCCCCCAATGTACACCCCCTGCACTTCTGTCCCCTGTCCCCTCTGTCCTCCGAGAGCAGCCTGGGGGCCGGACTCCATCTTTTTCTGCTGGCGGAGTGACTGAGCTTGGGAAGAAACTTGACCCGAGTGCTCTCGCTTTCTGAGGAGGAAACCGAAGCTCCCGGTCGTCCCTAAGTAACTTCCCCAAGGCCACACAGCGGGCGAGCAGCGGAGCCGGGTTGTCTTTTATCCTGGAATCAAGTGCTTCCGGAAGTTTCCTGCCCTCCGGAACTTCTTCCCTTCTGCTCGACACCCTTTCTCAGGCCCAGAAAAGCCAGCCAGGTGCATATTAGCATAAAAACGTCCCGTCCCTAATTAGTATCTATTTCCGCCCGGGCGGGTCCGACCCGCTGCCTGGGTCCCAGCCTTTAGCCCCGGCCTCTCC
>NW_007249923.1:425969-428180 GCF_000164805.1 Carlito syrichta | reverse complement strand
GGCCTCGGGCCCTCGCGGCCGCCCCGGCGCCGGGCTCCAGTTTCTGCTGCCATCACCTCTGCTTCTCGCCCAGCCCGGGCCTGGGGAGGGGTGCTGGGAGGAGCCCCGCCGACCCCCGGCAGCAGCGCTCGGCTGCCGGAGACGAGATCTGAGGAGAACGTCTTCCTGCAAATTAGGCCTTCTCGGGACTCTCCATCCGGCGCCGGCAGCAAGCCCGGAGCGCGGGGAGCCAGCGTGGGGGGCGGCGGGGAGCACCAGCAAGGCCTCAGCACCCCCTCCACTCTCCGCCACCGCCCCCCCCATTCCGCCTGCATCGAGGGTCAGGCCGGCCTGGGTCGGAGGGTGGAGACACCTGCCTGAGCCCCCAGGAAAGCGTGGCGTCTGTGCCCTCGCTGCCCAGGTCTCACGCCACGTTGCTCTTCCACACCTGACCCGCCGGGAGAAACCCTTGCTGGGTGTGGAGGCGAGGCCTTGGGTTCCAGTTCCGTTTCTGCCCCGAGATAGCTGTGGTCCTTGGACAGTTGCCTTTCCGTTTCCCGGGGAGGAAACAGGGCGATAGGACCCTTTTCGTTTCTTTCTCGTGAGAATTCTCGAAGCATCCATCGCAGTAAGCCTAGGGCCCTATCCAGCATCTACCAAAGGTTTCAGGAACTCCTCCTCCCAAGTGTTTGCAAGACTTGCCTGTTTGTGTTTTCTGTGAAAGGGTCTGAAGCCTTCACCTTACATAGAGGAGTCTGCAATGGGTTTGAAACCTTCAAGTGAATTTGGAAGAGGAAGAGGCAGAATTTTGGAACACAGTTCCATCCTGGAAAAATCAGACTCCAAGATTTTCTCCAGGAAAGCATAAGCAAATGCCCTGATGAAAGAACACGAAGATTCGTTGCTGTTTAATAACAATGACTATGCCCATTTTATAGATGAGGGAACTGAGGCTTAACTGACTCCCTCAAGATTACAGAATTGTTAAAGAATGAAATTTGTAGCCGAAACCAGCTTTCATTCCAAATCCTGTGCTCTCTGCTACTCTGCACTGCCTTTGGACATGACTATTTTGTGCTATTTATAGTTTCTGTGCTTATCATATTTTTTTCTTAGTATTGGTGGATTTTTTTTTTTTAAGAGATTCCAGCCTGCTTTAACCGTGCTCAAGGAAGACAAAGAGGAAAGTGTGTGTCTGCACTTGTGCCTGGGTTCAAAATGCCGGGCAGGGTGTGGGGGAGTGGCAGGGAAGGAGCCTCCAGGGGAGGTGAGATTCCACCAGCTGGCACGGCCTGTGTTTAGGGAAGGCCCTGGGGATCCCTCTGGCCCTAACCACAGAGAACCTTGAATGCAGCTCTCTCACACTTCCCACACTGGGATCCCGTGTCAGCCCTCCGGTGCCCAGCCCCAGCCACCGGCCTGCCCAGCTCAGCGGCGGGAAGGATGCTTGGCCCGGATGTGGCCCAGCACTAGGCCTGCTCCCCGGGGGGTATCTGCCTGGCAGCCAGGGAGGACGCACCTCTGGGAGGACAGACAGGCATTCAGGGGTTGAGCCAGGGAGAGACAAAGGTGGGGAGGCAGCTCTGGAAAGCGAGGGAGCGACAGGAACACAGCGCAGGAACAAGGGAGCTATTCAGAGAGTCAAAAAGAGCGGGGAGGCCGCAGGGGACAGAGAAAGAGGGGAGAAGAGAGAGGCGGGCTGGTAAGGGGGTGGTGGGCAAGAAAGGGAGGAGCCGGGAGGGAGGAGGGAGAACGATGGGCAGAATGAGAGACGGAGCCGAGGAAACGGGGGTGGCGTGGGAGGGAGAGGTAACGAAAAAGAGGAGAGGGAGAGTGGGAGAGGGCGTGGGGAAGGAGAGGGCGGAGCCCAGGGGAGGCGGACGGAGGAGAGCGGGCCGCGAGAGGGAAGGAGCGAGCGGGACGCGGAGGGCTGAGGGGCTGTGGGTGGGACCGTGCGCTGAGCCTTTTCTTTCTCCTTTTGGGGTGGGCGGCGGATCTCCACCGAGATAACCCAGGCAAGCCCCCTGCCCCCCGTCCCAGCGAGGGGCCGCAGCTGTATAAATACCGGGGGTGGGGGAGCCGGGCTGCTGCCCAGGGGTCAGCGACACCGGAGAAGGCTTTGCTGTCATTAGCTAATTGAGCCCCAGATGTTAAGAAAAGGTTACGTCCTCCTCCGGAGAGTTTTTCTTTTTAAACACTTTACACAGATCCCCCGGCCAAAACGGCCAGGAG
>NW_007249923.1:424758-425949 GCF_000164805.1 Carlito syrichta | reverse complement strand
CGGGCCCGGGACCCCAGACGGCCAGCCCGCAGGGAGGTGGCTCCGGCGGCGGCCTGGGGACCGCAGGCCTCTTTCGCTGGGGCTCGCCTGCGGGAAAGTCGCCAAAGCGCCCCCACAGGGCCTTGGTGGAACTTCCCTCTTTCCGGGGGCCGCCGGGCGGGCGCAGGTTCCCGGGAGGACCCAACTCTACAAGGCCAGGCACTTGACATATATTCTCTCATTTAATCCTCACAGCGAAAACAATTTTTATTTGTTATTATTATTAGCTCATAAACGAGGAAACAGGCTTCTAAGAGGATAAAGCCGCTAGCCCGAGGACATGCACCGCTAGAGTGGCAGACCAGAATTCCACTGGGCCCCAGGCCCCACCCTCTCCAAGTCGCTGCCCCTCCAGCCCCTCCACCCTCTCTTCCCTCTCATTTTTCTCCCCTGTCCTCTCAGGCTCCTTGAGCCCCATAAGAATGAAGCGACCCACCTGTGGCCCTGGCAAGTGGGGTGGGGGCGGGGGGAATAAGCGTGGTGCCAAGGGTGCGGCTCCTGTGGCAACAGCCACAGGCTAAATGTGAGGGATGGGCTGGGCAAGCATGTGCCTGGGTTGAATCTGCACTGAAGGAATGTTCACGTTTCCCCTCCTCAGAGGTGGGGCTCCCTGCTCAGAATAGAACCAAGCAAGTCAGAGCTGGAAGGGGCCTTCAAGATCGCGGGATCCAACCCTCTTGTTTGACAGACGGGGAAGCCGAGTCCCACAGAGGTGATAAGACCTGCCCCAAATCACACAGCTAGTTGGTGAGAGCAGGAGAGTCCTGGGGGCCCCTGGGGGCCAGTCACGGGGATGGCTCTGCATACGTGGTCTTACTTGACCCTTCAGCAGCAATGAAAGGTGGGCATTAGCGTCTCCGTTCTAGAGATGAGGAGACTGAGGCTTAGAGAAGCGAAGTGTGCCCAGGATCTCCCAGCTAGAAAGTGGCAGAGCTTGTTTTGAACCCAGATCTTCCTAACTCCAAGACAATGTCCCTTTCCATGCCCCCAGAATATTGGGCTTAAGAGTGGAGATTGGCCGGGCTCGGTGGCTCAGCCTGTAATCCTGTGCTTTGGGAGGCCGAGGTGAGTGAATTGCCTGACCCCACGGGTTTGAGACCTGCCTGGGCAACTTGACGAGACCTCATCTCTACAATAAATCAAAAAATTAGC
>NW_007249923.1:412175-424738 GCF_000164805.1 Carlito syrichta | reverse complement strand
CAGAGTGAGACTCCAACTAAAAAAAAAAAAAAAATAGTGGAGATTGATTGAGAGAATATCATGCACTTAACAGCTCTAAAGACACGAGGGAAAGGGACACTGGCTGGGAACCATCCCATCTTGCAAATTTATTAACGAGACCCCTCCTATGGCCTCCCTTGAAACGGCCCAACTACTGAGATCCTTAGAAAGTGTCAGTGGGAGGGGGAAATGTCGGCTGGTGACCCTTCTGGGTTGTGAGAATCTGGGGATGCAAGAGAGTCCTTAATCCACAGGCTCCTTCTGATTTCCTCACAGCAGGAGACCATAGTTCAGCTCCAGGTAGGTGAAGGGGCCCTATAGCTTAGCTACTCCAACCTGGAACCACACCGGGCTTCTCAGGGTCCTGCAGGAGTGCATCTCCCTCCTCCCCACCCCTACTGGATATGCCTCCCAGCTCGATTCCATAGACAGACTCCTAAAGCTTCATCCTCATCCTCCTCCCCTTCCCAGCCTTCTACCAAAGTCCCATCTCACCTCTTAGCTTCCTACTGACTCCATTTCACTCCTCCATCCGTAAATGCATTCAACAAAATCTACCAGGTACCTACTACTATGCGTCAACCCTGCCGGGCACCTGGATACTGCAGGAAAGCAGACTGCCCTTTGGGGGCTGCAGTCTGGTGGACTGCAGCCTGTAAGGAGACCTGTAAATCGATTTATCATTACAAATTGGTACATGCTATGGAGGAAAGTGCTAGGTGCTTTGAGAAGTTAAAACAGGAAGACTTTGGGAGGCTGAGGTGAGTGGATTGCCTGAGTCCGCGGGTTCGAGACCCGCCCGGGCAGCGAGACCTCATCTCTACAATAAATCAAAAAATCAGCCGGGCGTGGTAGCGCATGCCTGTAATTCCGGCTATTCGGAAGGCTGAGGCGGAAGGATCGCCGGGGCCCAGCAGGTCGAGGCTGCGGTGCCGGGAGCGGCCACTGCACTCCAGTCTGGGCGACTGAGTAAGACTCCAACTCAAAAAAAAAACAAAACTAGGAAGAACTCTGTGTGTATGGAATGATTACTGAGACTACAGAGGCTGACGATTATTATTACTAATAATTACCCAAACAGTGGGGCTGAAGCAGCCTCTCACTTGCAGTCACACCCACACACCACCTGTGATTCCAGGGTGGGTCTCTGGTCCACCTCTGATGGTGAACTACCTGATCTGTCCTGTCAGTCAATATGCATGAGAATGGGGGGCTCAGATGGTAGCATCAATACCAACAGTCCCCTCTACTCCCCAGCACAGGGTTAGGGCTGGCCGGATCCAGAGGTGGCGAGAAGCCTGAGAGAAGGTGTTCACCCAGGTACAAAACAGAGCTAAGGCTTGGGACTGGGAGGACTGGGAGGCATTGTCACTCCAGCAAGAAATTGCTCCCTGCTCTGCTTCGAACCAGGTCCTCCCATCCTCATTCACACTGGCACTCTTCCTGACCCTTTAGGGAAGGGCTATATAGGCCCTGTCCAGTATGGTGAGCTGACCTCAGCCTTGAGGACAGACGGCCTTGGGCTCAAATCCCACTTCAGCCAGTTCCTGACTGTGTGACTTCAAGGCAAGGAAGGCTCTTGGTGTCCCTAAGGTCCCCTGTCCCTCTATGTTCTTGGAGATAACCTCAACCAGCCATTGCCATGTGTGGCTGTGAGCATTTGATTAATGGAGAGCACCAAACACAGTACCTGGCCCATGGTTGGCCATTAAAAAATGACGCTGTCACTCTGATTATATAACAGGATAATTAATATATAATGGTAATAAAAGAAACCTCACTCATGCCCTCTGGGCTCCCACCTGGCTCCCTGAGCCTCTCTGGGAGGTCACTCCCACAGTCGACCTCCTGTGAGAGGAGTTTTACAGATCTGTGAAAATCGTCTGGGCAGCCCCAGAACCTGTTGAGATAAAGTCAGGGGAGTCTGGGAGACCCCATGTGTGCTGCTGGGGGTGGGGACAGCACTTCCTGACTCTGAACCCAAGGCTTTCTAAGTACAAGGCTGATGTCTGTCCCACCACACTGGGTAGGGCCTGATCCAACTCTACAGTTTTCCCAGGCTGGAGGCCCGGGCTAGAGAAGCTGGCCTAGCCGAGGCTTCCCAGTCAGCCGGGCAGTGACAGCCATCACCACTGCTGCCGGTTCAGCCGCTGCAGGGCACAGAGCACACCTGGAACCCATTAGGCCCGGCCAGGAGCTCTTTCCCTCTCAGCATAAATAGAGTGAGTAGAGGGTTTGTTTTGACTACTTTAAATTGTGCAGATTTTAGGGCCTGAGAATTGGAAGCCCCCAGTGCCCTGATGGACAAACAGACAGAGAGACAGAGGGCTGAGGCAGCAGGAGAAGTCCAGTCTCCTTCCGGTTCCTTGTCCCCTCCTCTGCTTAGCTAGGCTTCTGACTGTGATAATCACAGCCACTCTGCATGGAGTGCATGCTGTGGGCACGATGCTTACTCACATGTCTTATCTTCCCAGCAACCCCACAAGGTAGAAATTAGAGTCACGGACTTCCAGATGAGGAGGGCAGTGACTTGCCCAAGGTCATTTGGCTTGTAAGTGCCAGGTATGGATTTCATACCAGGACTATCTGATGCCAAGTGGGGGTCTTCCCAGGGACCACCAATGCTACAAATGGGGGTAGGGTAAAGAGCTCTGGGCCACTGTCTGGAACACAAGGTACACAGAGCTGCAGCTGCTCAGACCCTCACCCCATCCTCAAGGACGGGAGTCTGAATGTCTGTGCTGGGCTCTTTCTCCACCAAGTCGCCAGCACCTGACCTCAACTGCCCCAGGCAGTTGTGCCCCCCAGGTCAGGGTCAGGTTGACCTTGGCGGGAGGGAGAGCCTGTGGGCCCTGGGCTGCTGCCAAGGCCTCTCGAAATGAAAGGGAACCTTGTCCTGTCCCACACAGGGCTCATTCTCTGAACACTCTCCAGTCAGCCTGGCCCAGTGGACCAAGGTCTGATCCCTCTGCGCCAGCTATTCATAGACTCACAGAAGAGTATCCGTTGCCAGGGGCAGGGTCCTTAGAAGTCCCCAAGCCCAACCCCCAAAGTTTACAGTTGTGGAAACTGAGGCCCAAGGAGGAGAGGGACTCTGTCAAGGCCACACAGTGAGTTAATGGAGAGCAGAAACTCAAACCCCATCCATTGTTTTCCAAGTCTGAGCCTTTTCCCCAAGATCCTGGGCCTCACCCTAAATAGGCAGCCTTGCCCCACCCCCCTCCCTCGTGGAGACATCCACAGCTGTGCTCCCTAACCCCTTCTTCACTCCCACAGAGGGACCAGCAATAAGTGCTTGTTGGATGCTCCACTTTGAACTTTTCAATCATCCTAGCTTCCCTGCCGAGATGGAGCTGCTGCCTTGGGAGGTAATGAGTGCCCTGTCCCCGGGAGTGGTCACGCAGAGTCTGGATGCCCACCTGTCATGGAGACTACAGAGGAGCTTTCTGCCCCTGGTAGGACAGTAGGTACCTGGCTGTGTCTCTAGACATTTCCAGCTGACCTGGCTAAGCTCCTCACGACTCTGGGGCAACCCAAGTAAAGGTAAAACCTAACAAGCAGAAGGCTCAGAGGACCAGAATGCCACACTGCATGCATGGACTGACCTCATCCTGGAGGGGCTGGCATCTAGTGGCCAAGACACATTTGTAAATGTACCATTTGGAAACCTATAAGTTGTCCATTTTCCTCCAGGTTTTTCACACCTCCCTCACCACTGAGAGCCACCTTCAAACACAGCAGTTCTGGTCTGTACAAGAGTTACCCAGCAAGGTCCAGCCTCAAATAGGCCTCTGATTCCACTGTCCCTGCATCTGGGGCCAAGGGCCCTTGGAGCTGCATCAGTATATGAAGTCCTGGAGGCCACAAGGCCTTCTGGGAAAGAGGACCCCAGCTAGAGGTTTCAAGGAGGTCCAGACCAGCCCCCTCCCAAGTCTCCCAGTCTGGGCTCCAGGCTTGGCCCAACCCAATGGGTTTGTTTAGACTCAAGAGTAGAGTTGTAGGCTGGGCTCATTGGCTCAGCCTGTAATCCCAGCACTTTGGAAGGCCGAGGCAAGTGGATTGCCTGAGCCAGACCCACCTGGCAACTTGTTTTCTCTACAATAAATAAAAAAGAAAAAACTAGCTGGGTGTGGTAGTGCGTGCCTGTAGTTCCGGCTACTTGGAAGGCTGAGGTGGAAGGATCACCGGAGCCCAGCAGATCGAGGCTGTAGTGGCCGGGAGTGTGCCACTGCACTTCAGTCGGGGCGACAGAGTGAGACTCCAACTCAAAAAAAAAAAAAAAAAAGAGTAGAGTCATAGGCCAGTGTGGCATCGTCCCTGCTAGACCTGGGCCTTCCCTAGCTTCAACCAGATCCTCTTGGGGGAAAATCTAGACATTCCAACCCGTAAAAGGGGCTGACTTTAGAGGTATGTTTGGTTCCTCAATGCTGAAGGGCAGCAGTGTGTAATCCCAACATTTTGGGAGGCTGAGGTGGGAGGATTGCTTGAGCCCAGGAGTTCAAGACCAGCCTTGGCAACATAGGAAGGTCTTATCTCTACAAAAATAAAAAATATAAAATAAATAAGTTGGGCATGATGGTGCTCATCTTTAATCCCAGCTACTCGGGAGGCTGAGGTGGAAGGATCTCCTGAGGCCAGGAGGTTGAAGCTGCAGTGAGCTGTGATCGTACCACTGCACTCCGGCCTGGAGGACAGAGTGAGACCCTGACTCAAAAAAAAAAACCAAAAAGAGTAGGGTTCAATGCCTCCCCATTCCCTAATCACCCACGCATCCATCCTAGGCATTTCTCATGAAGAAAAAGCTAGCGACCTGGAGAATGTGGTGAGCCTGGGGTGGGGAGAGGAAGCTTAGGTCAAGAGAAGTGTTGGTCAAAGTCATTTTTCTGGAAAAAAATAATATAATATAGTTGCAAGAAAACATTGTTGTCTAGGAAATGAATACACTGCTGCCCTTCAGCATTGAGGGCATATGTTTGGTTATACCTCTAAAGTCAGCCCCTTTTGCTGGTTGGAATGTCTAGATTTTCCCCCAAGAGGATTTGGTTGAAGCCAGGGGAGGCCCAGGACTAGCAGGGACAGGAGGGAAGGACAAAGGGGTATTGGGTGGCTCTGTCGGCAGCCACAGGACTCTGAATGAGGATGGAATGAGGGGCAGGCACAGGACAATGTGAAGAGAGACTAGAGGCAGAAGCCTGAGGAAATGGACCATGATGGCCCTCAGCAGGAATAAAGCCAGTGGCTGGCAAGACTCGAATTAGAACAGCAGTGGCAGCTAAGTTCAAGTGCACATTGTTGGCTGCACTGTGCTGGCTGCATCCTCCTTCCACAGCCCAGACCTGGGTTATGGTCAGCAAGGCACAACCCAAAGTCCACGTGGCCCCAGTTGGCCACTGTCCCGAGTGGGGCAGTGGCCAACTGGGGCCACTCTTGGTGCAGGAAGACACTAGCTAAGGCAAGAAGGATGAGTGAGAGCAGAAACACAGACATCTCAAGAGTCTCAGAGATACCAAGAGAGTGGATCACTGGCTTGGGAGCTGCTGCAGCCACTTAATTAGCATTAACATTTTAGTATTAAAGGACAGAGGCACTTCTCCGCAGGCCGAGAGACCTGCAAACACCCAAGAGGCTGACACAAAATAAACTGTGGCCTTCAACTGAGAATCGGCCGGTCCTGGCACTTTATATACATTCTCTCACTCACTGCCATAACAGCCTTGCCAGGGAGGCCTTATTGTGTCCATTTTACAGATGCAGAAACTGAGGATTGGAGAGGTTATGTGATCTGCCCAAGGTCACAGTTATTAAATGGTGGGGCCTAGATTCTCAGTTGGTGTCCCACCAGCTCCAGTGCAATATTCTTTCTTTCGCCAAGCATTGAGAGGAGCTGCAGTGTAGTGTCAAAGGACGATGCCAGAGAGAGACTGGACCTCTGAAACATTCACTTTAACCTTATGGTCCTCCCCCCATCCCCTACCCTCTCACATCTAAGACTGAGGACTGGAGAGGTGAAATAATTTGTCTTGAGTCACACAATTCCTCAGGAGTTGAACCAGACCAGAATTCAGGGCAATAAAAGTGTTCTGAATTACAGATCACTGGGGTAGCCCTACCCCCATCAATCTGTCACAGCCACCCTGGTTGGGCTCCGGAAGTTGTGAAGTTGTTTTCTCAGACCCCTCCCCCATCACACACACCTGTAGTTTTGGGGGGCTGGTGGCATCGCCCTCTAAGCAGGATGCTGCCGCTCGATTCAGCCTTTCCTCCCCCAAAGGCCATCCGATGGTCTGTGGCCCCCTTTCTACCCAGCCCCCAAGGGACCCTGGGTCTCTGGTTTTTGTCAGGCCTGAGACGCTGGTGGGATTGATTTATGAGAGGAGCCCCTACCCCCACCTCACCCTGAGCTCTTGGTCCTCCTCCCCCTTCTCCTCCTCTTCCTCTTCCAACTCCTCCTCCTCCTCTGCCTGACTGCCTGCTCAGTTTTCCACAGAGTCAGGATTTCCCTGGGGCTGGGGGCTCCAAGCCAAGAACAACATAAGACCGGTTCCCCCACCTCTCCTGCCCCTCCCATCCCCCTCCAGCTCCCTCACCCGCCACAGTGCCCCCCCCCTCAGTTGAGAGGAGGGGTTGAGAGTAGTGGTCCAGGCCCAGCCTGATCCCCAGGGAAAGGCCAGAATTGAGGTCCCTCCCATCAGGAGCCAGGGCTGACCATCCCCTCTAGCCCTGAGAAGGGCCTTTCTTCTGGGGTGGGGGCTCCACTGGGAAGTACACACAGGACTCTGGAAGTCCATGCTGGGCTGTGGGGAGAACAGAAAGAATTCCGAGAGCTCGCTGAGATGGGGTGGGGTTGTTGAGAGTAGTGAACAAGTCTGAGGCCCACACTCGGAGGCAGCAGGACAGAGAAGACCCTGGGAATTCACATAGGGAGGGAAGCGGAGAGGATTCTGGGATTCTTTGTTGGGGAAGGGAAGGGGAGGGTCAGAAAGGCCTCTGAGACCCCCTCACTAGTCGTGGGTGGGGAGTGAGATCTCCTCTGGATGGCTAGTGGGCTCAGGGAGGAAAGGAAAAGGGGGTCCTAATCAGTTTTTGATTCTCTCTCCACGGGGTGAGACCGAGTCACAGCAAAGGAGACAGGGACAAAGAGTAGGAGCGCCTGTCATGAAAACAAGGGCAGAATCCTGTACGATGATGATAGTGTTTAAGGAGTGGGCTGCCAGAGAGCCCCCAGGGCTGAGATCAGGGGAAGGAAGGGTCAGGCAGGAAGAGGGTGGGTCATGGCCTGTGCCTGAATCCCTTGTTGGTCTGACTCTGAGATTTGATTTTGGCCCTTCAGTCTAGAAGATGAGGTATGGGGGTGGGGTGGCCAAGGAACCCTGCTTCCTCCCTGAGAAGGGTCCCAGACACTCAGACTGCAGTAGGCAGACAGAGCTTCTCCCTGGAAAGAGCTCCCTGGGGCTCCGCCTGCAGCCAGCAGCTGGACAGGAAGCTAGTACTGAACGAGGAGCCTACTGTCCTGCGCTTTGCCACTCCCCTCTCAGTCCATCAGTTCCCAAACCGCCCTGCCTGCCCCTCCATCAGGCCAGGCCTCCATCCCTCTCGGCAGGCGGCTTGAACCCGGTGACCCCTCCAAGGTTGTCTCTCTCACACAGCAGCCCCTTTGATGGGTCTCTGAAGGCCTTGGTTTTCTTCCATGCATGCTTCTGCCTGGCCCCACGGTGAACCCCCTGGTGTCCACCCTTCCCCCACCTCTGACCCAGGCCTATCCCCAGTCTGTCTGGGGAGGAGAAGCATTCCTTAAGGGCCCAAGGGCAGCTCTGCACTGTGAGAGACCTCCGGACACCTCCCCAGGTAGGACAAAAAATGAGAACCCATTTTTTAAGGCATACCCCAAGGCCTCAGAGATTGACTTCTCCCTCCCCAGCCCCCGAGCCAGTCCAGTCTTGGACTCTCTGCTCTTGGCTTAGCAGAGAGCATGGGACTTAAAAGGGACACAGAAAGGTTAGAATGAGTACTTGGTAAGCAGGAGAGCTGCAGGGACTCTCTGTTCCAGAAGTAGAAGTAGAGTGTGAATCGAGGCAGGGATGGGGCTGCGGCATGGTCACACCTGGGCAGCACTAGAGGGTGGCAGTGATGGACTAGACCCCTGCCCTCCTTACAGGCCAAAGGGTAGCTGGGGTGCCTGGCCTCTTCCTCCCAGATCATGGCAGGAAGCCCGCAGGTTGGCAAGAAGGGAACAGAGACTGTCATATACCCCCCAACCCCTCCCATAACTCATCACAGCCCAGGCCTTGGCCCCTTTTGGGGCCACACCTCAGACTCCTGTCCAACTCCTCCCCCACTCAGCCAGGGCCCAAACTCCTCCGCTCCCCTTGTACCCCCGGCCCCAGGCCAAATCTGGCCAATTTGTTCTGAGACAGGGTTCTGGTTTCATAGCCTCATTTGAATGATTTCCAACCAGAATTCCTGCCTCCTCCTCTGCAGAGCTCTCCCTGCCCTCCCCTCCCCCCAGCATCCCTTCTGCCCAAGCCGCTGCCTCAGCGGAGGCTGGTGTGGAAGAAGGGATGACCCACACACACACTTGAAGTGACACCAGCTGTGCCCCCCCCCCACTTCCTTCTTTACACACTCTGTCTCAGGACTGAGAAAATGAGATCTTGCGCTCCTCTGACCATCCCCTCAGGAGCCTGTCACTTACCTGTGCCAGGAGCAGAGGATGTTCTAGAGTGAGCCCAGCGCCCAGCCTTGACCCCAGGAGAGTTTAGCTGCCAAATCAGAGCGGATCACCACCCCCATCTGTCCCTTGACACATTCTCTATCTCTCAGGAGCAGAGAAAGCTCTGTGTTTCAGATCCCACAGCAAGGGCATCAAGAAGAAGCTGCCCCTGTGCACAGCCAGACTTGTGAAAAAAATGACAGGCAGCCCCCCCCGGGGGGGGGGTGCTGTTTCATGCTTCTTAACAGCCCTTATCAAAAGGCCAATCACACAGAGTTCCCATTCCCCCACCTCATTCCAGAGACTGTGTCCTGACCCCTGGGGTAGGAAGTCTCTTTCTCCAGGCCCTGTGCCCAGAAGGTAGGCAGAAAAAATATATCTCCTTTTGTTTACAAAAGAGAGTATGAGGCCCAGAGATATTTAGCAAATAGTCTAAGGTCACACAGCAGGACCTGACCCACTGGTGTATGTCCACCACGATACACTGCAGGGTCTGGGTCTGCATGGAGGGCACTCCTCGGCCCAGGAGGCCTGGCCCTCCTCCCTGCTAAGGGCTGCTGAGCGGCCATCTGCAAACCCCTCCCCTGGGAGGTGATCCTGGAGACGGGTCCAACAATCTGTTCTGCATTCAGGTGTGTCATTTCCTGAGCCCTCAGGTGGGGGCTGGGACTGGGTATGGCCCTGCTGGCACTGTTTCAGCATCTTCATTTTGCACACGCAGGGCTGGGGCCCCTGGTGCAGAGCTGCATGCAGAGCCAGAAGCCCTGGCGCCGAGTCAAACAGTACAGTACCCTGGTCCTCCCTATTCCACGAGAGCCTCTCACCTCCTCTTTCAGACCCCTGTGGGGCCCCTGTCTTTAAGATCCCCTCTTTAAGGTATCACTCTGGTCAGGAGTCAGATACTCTGGGTTCTTTCTGGGTTTTAACCCTTAGCAGACATGTGTGATTTGGTAAGTCACTTCCCTGAACCTCAGTTTCCCTATCTGTAAAATGGGGTAATAAAGTTATCCTTGCAAGGCTGTTATGAGGATGAAACTACATAAAAAGTCTAGTGCGAGACACAATCATTCCCTTGACCTATCTAGTGTTCAAGGTTAGTACAAGACCAGTTTAGGAGGAGAAAATACCCCACAGAGTTGAAAATCCAGCTATTCAGTATTGCCGGTGTCTATGAGACTCACGGCCAGCTTCCGGCCTCTGATGTTCCATCTGAAAACGTGTCAACATGATGGAGATGAAATGGACAAGAGAGGTGAAAGGAAGCAGTGGGGGAGGGAGGGTAGGGAAAAGGTACAAATCCCAGTTTCTGGCTTCCTTTCATCCACATGCTCCGCAGCAAGGGCGGTTGTGGGGAAGTCCTGTTCCTGAGCGGGGGAGGAGCCTTCTCCCCCTCTTTCCTCCCAGGGCCATCCTGGGGTCTCCATGACTCATCCTCCGCAACAAGCAGCTCTTTTTTTGTTTAGCACAGAGCTGGGTGCCCGGCCTACTGGCACCTCGCCCAGAGAGGAAGGGTCAGGCTGGGGGGAGGGCTTCAAGGCCAGCTCCTGCCCCCACCTGCACCCTGATGCCACTTCCTCCTGCTCTGGCCCTGGGAAATCTCCAAGGGCCTGAGCGGGTGGGGACAGCAAGCAGGAGATGGCTTCCCAAGGAGAACTCCATGAGGCTGTGCTGGTGCCCAGAGGCCGTGGGGACCCCAGACTATGATGTCAACATCCCCTAAACCCACACTTCTTTCTAAACAGATACAAAGTGAAGGTTCCTTGGTTTATTTCCCCCCACCAAAACCCCTGAAATAGGCATATTTTATTATGACTTGAAAGCATTTGTGCTTTGCGTCATCTTGCTTCATTCTCTCAGTGATCATGTGAGGTGGATGTTATCAGTTCATTTTACAGATGAAGAGTCAGAAAGGCTATGTGAATTGCCTAAGGTCACACAGCTCCCATGTATAGAACTCTACTGAGGATGTGCAATAGGGTCTGTCAGCTAGCCTGTGAACTGGGAACTGCCACCACCTATACGCCACATACCTTCAGGGGTAGATCCTACCTTCTACCTCAGCAAGGCCTCATTCCTTCCAGCCTGCCTGGATGCTACTTCCTAAAACTCCCTTCTACCTGGGAATAGACGTGGCTGCCAGCCCCACAAAATACCCCTCCTTCCTCTGACACTGTGCCCCACGCACTTTCTGAGGTGACTATTAGATTCCCATTATAATCACAACCCTCCAACCCTGGCATCTGCTTGGGTCCTGGGGTTCCAGGATTAGGACAACGAGAGAGACGACAACAGGATACAGAGGAAGAAGCCATCACAGTCACCACTTGCCTTCTTCCTAGGCGGGTTGTTTGGAAGGTACTTTCCCTAGACGCCAAGGCAGAGGAGTAAAAAAGGAATTAAGGTGGCTGGAAATCATTCTAGAATTTCTCTGTCCAGAGGGAGTGAAGACAAAGCTTTGGTGCTTGGTGTGTGTGTGTGTGTGTGTGTGTGTGTGTGTGTGTGTGTGTGTGTGTGTGTGTGTGTGTTGTGGTGTGGTAAGGGAGTAGGGAGCGGGCAGGACAGATTCTATGTACTAATGTGGGAGAAAGGGCTAAAGGAAGGCATACATCTAGGAGAAAATGCAGGGACTATGACTTATGTGTTTTCCTCTTGTTTTTACAGCCTTAAATATAGAAATACATTCCTTTATCCACTCAACTATCTAAGCATCCATTCACCCATCCACTTAACTCATCCACTCATCCTACCATTCATTTATCGAGTCGTTCTGCCAGCTAACCAATTATTTATCCATTCATTCACCCTTTTATCCATATGCCCATTGTCCATCCATTCATTCATCTAGCTTCCCATCCACCCATCCATTTACCCATTCATCTACTTTTCAGTGGAAATCACTTTCCATTTTTCCATCCATCCTTCTACTCACACACCTACCTGTTCACCTATTCTTCCATTTATTCATGCATTCCTCTACCTACCCATCCATCCGTCTGTCCATCCATCCATCCATCCATCCATGCATTCTCTCATCCACACATCTGTTTATCTATTCTTTCATCCACCCTACCATTCATCCATCCACTCCTCCATTTTCATACGCATTTCTCTGTCCATTCACCTATCCATCATCCATTTATCCAACTGTTCTTCATTCATGCATACATTTATTGGTTTATCTATCCACCCCTCCATTCATCCTTCCATTTTTCTCATATACCCATTCATTCACCCACCCATTCATCTACTTGTCCATATATGCATCAATACATACGTATTTTGCTTATCTATCCACCCAGATACTATATCTCACATTCATTAACACATTCATCTATTAGCTCATTTATATTAAATGAAATAATCTAATAAATTTCTTAGCACAGTGCCTGGCACAGTAAGCATTCAGTAATGGTAATTTTACTTGCTGTCCTTGCTCTAAGATTTTATTTGAGAAGCAGAATAGTGTGGGAGTAGACACACAGAAAGATTTACAACACAGTGCAGCCAGAGTTCTCAGAGGCATGAACATGCCCCCAAACCCGCCTTAGCCTTTACTCTTCTCTCCTGGGCAGTCCTGCCCACAATCCGAACTTCATCCCCAACCTCCATGCTGTGCCTGAGGACTCCAGCTCAGACCCCACTCCTGAGCTCCATATCCACATATTCAGTGGCCTACTGGGCATCTCTCCTTTCTCTTTATTTTTTATTTATTTTTTTGAGTAGGAGTCTCACTCTGTCACCCAGACTGGAGTGCAGTAGCCACTCCCAGCCACCGTAGCCTCGGCCTGCTGGGCTCCAGCGATCCTTCCGCCTCAGCCTTCCAAGTAGCTGG
>NW_007249923.1:406414-412155 GCF_000164805.1 Carlito syrichta | reverse complement strand
TGGTAGAGATGAGGTCTCTCCAAGTTGCCCAGGCGGGTCTCGAACCCGCGGGCTCAGGCAGTCCACTCACCTCAGCCTCCCAAAACCTGGGATTACAGGCTGAGCCACCAAGCCCGGCTCATCTCTCCTTTCAAGCCTCAAACTGAACTCACTGTTCCCCTTCACACGTACCGTTCCTTCTCCTGTACTTCCTGTATCCATAAATGGTGCCAAAATACACCCACCTGCCAGTCCCCAGAATCACCTAGGCTCAGACATCGACTCTCACCCCTCCCCCACTCCCATCAGTCTCTAAGCATGTTGCCACTTACCTTTGTGAGATCCCTCACACCTCACACCTGCAGCACCTCCTCTTCACTCCACTCCAACTAGGACTTTATTACTCTTCACCTAGACCTTGGTGTCCTCCCCTGCCTTCCTGCCACCATCTCTACATCCTCCAGTCCACCCCACACCTGTCTTACTCCACTTCCCAAAACAATGTTTTCACGATGGCACTCTCTCCTCCAAATCCAGCAGTGACACCTAGAATAATTCTCTATCACCCCATCACGTTTCTTTCTCCTCTACTGGACTGTGTACTCCTTGAGGGGGCTCACTTATCTCCATTGCCTGCGGATACGTGTCTGGCAAAGAAGGCTCTGTGAGTGCCGAAAGGATGCATTATTTTAGTAAAGTCAGAGGGGAGAAGTTATGCTGACAATGGAAGAAGTTGCAACTGGGGGCTTGAGTAGTACAGAAAACATTTCCAGAATGTCACTAGCAACTAGCAAAATAAGAAAAGGATTGTTTAGAAGGACTGTAGTGGGGACGTTTGGGAGTGGGAGAAATCCATGTCAGGTTGGGAAAGAAGTGCAGCTCAGAAGGCCCCCAGGTGGGGAAAAGCAAGTGGTTGGAGACCGAAGATTTCAAAACTGGGCAGACAGGAGGAACTGGTGGGAGCCTGGAATATCAGACTTGCCATCTTGGAGGAGATGGCTAAGTGATGACCAGGCTCCAGGTATAGCACAATGTGCTGTCAGGGGCCAGCTGGGAATGAAGGAGGAGGGTGCTGGGAGTGAGAGGTCAACATCTGGGTGTGAAAGCCAAGAGGCTAGAGTCAAGAAGAATATGGT
Source organism: Carlito syrichta (assembly GCF_000164805.1). NCBI lineage: Eukaryota > Metazoa > Chordata > Mammalia > Primates > Tarsiidae > Carlito > Carlito syrichta. The sequence continues at coordinate 411,040 of NW_007249923.1, read as the reverse complement.
CAGCCAGATACCAAGTCCCAGAAGAAGCCCGACTGGGAGGTGAGGAGAAGAAGGCAGTGTAAGGGAAGGCTGCAGTGGCAGAGGTGGCTTCAAAAGTCAGTGGAAGGGACGTTTAGAGAACAATGGCTGGGAGTGGTGCTGGGGTGGCTGGGGGGAAGGAGTGGCCGGGTGTGTGGGAGGCAGTGGTGTCTGGGGAAAGCCAACGCTGGTACCCCCCACATTCCTGTGGCCACAGCCTTTCTGATCCCCTCAGGCAAGCACCACCTCTCTTACCTGCCCAGAGTTCAGTGACCATAGAAGGGAGAAGGATTCCAGGAAAGTTGATTTATTTCTCCTTCTCTGTCAGGACAGGACAAAGTAGGAAAGGGGGTCTCCCAGCCCTCAGCAGTCAGGATTAGGGCAGCCACCTCTGGGCTGATGTCACCACAGGCCTCCAGCCAGGCTCTGAGTCTGTTTTCATTCCTGCTTTATGAGATGGGAATAATGAATGAGGAGAGGTAGGGAGGGAAGGTGGAGGGAGAGATCCCCTTGCTGCCTGCCTTGTGCCCCACACCCAAGCTAGAACCTAATCCAGCCATGGGCTGTACTCCTGACAAGTGCCTTCAGCATTTGAGATGTGTGCAACTGGGGGCCGGGGCTATGTCATTTCAAAGCAGCCCAACAAGGGCCTGGGTGTGTTACCCAGGTGCAGCACTTCTGGGTTGCCTTCCTAGGTATCCTGATGCAGTGGGAAGAACACAGAATTATGGCTAGGTTAGGCTGGATCTGGATTTTGGTTTTGCCAGTGACTGTTTCTGTGACCTTAAAAGCAAATCATTTAACCTCGCTGAGTGCTTCTGTAGAAATGGGAATAAAATGAGCTATGTAAGCCGGGCTCGGTGGCTCAGCCTGTAATCCCGCGCCTTGGGAGGCAACCTAGGCTGCAAATACTGTTAATAAAGGGAATTAAGCCTAGGCTGTGTTGCGGTTAGCAAGAAGAGAGAAGAAAGCAGTATATTCAAAGGTCCTGGGACAGATGAGAGTAGGACAGGCTAGGGGTCCTCATTGCAACTCAGACAGGTCCATGGACATATGATATTGAGCAAACCTTTCCTTTCCCATAATACATCCCTAGCTGGGCTACCCTCTTCTCACAACCCAGAGGTCAGTCTTGGGCTTCTGGTTCTAGCAGTTCTATTATGTTCCTTGGGCACCCATCTGTATTACTACTTCTGTAGCCCACTGCTCTACCTCTTCCCTGCTGCAAGGCACATTTGTCCATACACATTTCTAAGTACATAGTACATTTTTTTTAAAACTAACTATAGCACTTATAAGGCCTGTTATGGTGGCTCACGCCTATAATCCCAGCACTTTGGGAGACCGAGGTGAGAGGATTGCCTGAGCCCACAGGTTTGAGACCAGCCCGGGCAGCTTGGCAAGACCTCATCTCTATAACAAATTTTTTAAAAAGTAGCCAGGTGTACCTGTAGTTCCAGCTACTTGGAAGGCTGAGGCAGAAGGATTACCTGAGCCCGGCAGGTCGAGGCTGCGGAGACTGTGAGCATGCCATTGCACTCCAGTTGGGCAACAGAGACTCCAACTCAAATATATATATATATATATAGCACTTACACAGTAGCACTTATCACACTGTGTTAGTTTACATATCAATGCCCCTCCCAGCTATGCACACCTCCATGGAGTGGGGGCTGCAGCTGGTTCATCCCACATCCCCAGTCTCCCTGCACTGGCAATGGTTTATGGAACAGCCCAATTAAGATACACTGAATAAATGAATGAATGAGGGAGTGAGCAAAGATATGCTCAGGGTCAGACACCAAACGGTCAAAGGGACCCAGAGGAGAAGGGGGGCCCCAGCTCCCTCTGCTGGGCATCAGATAATTCTTAGAGAGCCCCCAGCCCTGCTCCAGACTACCTTGGGTCCCCTAACACTCAACTCTTCTTCTGTAGCATTTACCTCAACTTGTGGTTATATACAATTCTTGGCATGATTGTTTGAATCACATCCCTGTCCCCTATTTGACTGTAAGCTCTTTGAAGCATTGGCTTTCTCTGTTCTTGCTCATCATGGTATTTCCCAGTGCCCAGTCCAGTGCCTGGCAAGTAGTAGTTGTCCAGTAAACACTTGAAGAATAAATGAATGACTTCTGGGGGAACGAGTCCCATTCTCCCAATGAGACCCAGGATCAGTGTGCTAAGGCAAAAAAATGCAGAAGCTGCAAACTACCACGCTCACTCCCTCAGCAACTGGCTGCATTCTCGGCTCCTTAACAAGCTTCTGCACTCTCAGGGCCTTCACACCATCCAGGTCCCAGCAGCCGTATCTCAGGAACTGGGCCAGAGCCTGGGCTAAGCCTGCAGCAAAATGTCCAGCATTGCTGTGAGTGGTACCTATTTCTTTTTACTTTTAGCTGCCACACTCTCTTCCTACCCAGAGAGAACCCCCAACCTCTCCCTTCCAGAGAGATGCAAGTGGAGTTGGTAAACTTCCCCAAGTGCCTTGGTTGATTCCGTCCTGCTATGTGCCAAGCATTGCTCAGCATTTCCCTACCTGTTTTTTATTGAAACTTTGTAAAAAAAGATAGTAGCTAACATTTTTGAGCACTGACTGTGATCCTGGCACATATTTTACATGTATTAACTGACTTAATCTCATAAGAGATAGAGATGATTACTATATCTTGTTATAGATGAGGACATTGAGGTAGAGTGATAAAAGAAACAAAAGGGCTGGGCTTTTAACCCAGGCCTGCCTACTCTAAAATTAACAGCCCTTCCCAACCGTCCTGTCCAGTCGCCCTACATTTTCCAGGTTCTAATCCGGGTCTGGACACCCAGGCTGAGATCTAAGGACTGTTGTTCAGGTCCTGGCCCCCACACCCCTCCCGGCCAAGATGGGAGAGGGTCAGGGCTGAGCACAGTGTAAAGCAGCTTTCCCTCCCTACTTGTTCCTAGTCTCTGAACTCAGGCATGGAGAGGGCATGAAATAGGCCGTCTGGGGCAGCCACTGCCTCATGGGGCAAGTGGAAGGAGGGAAGTGAGGGGGAGATTCCCCTTCCCAAGCCTCAACAACTCCCCCATCACTGACTTCCCTTTTGTGTGTGTGTGTGTGTGTGTGTGTGTGTGTGTGTGTGTGTGTGTGTGTGTGTGTGTGTGTGTGTGTGTGTGTGTGTGTGTGTGTGTGTGTGTGTTGGAGTCTGGCTCCGTGTGGCATGCTCACGGCCACCCCAGTGTCTACCTGCTGGGCTCAGGCAATCCTTCCACCTCAGCCTTCCAAATAGCCAGAACTACAGGTGCGCGCTTCCACGACCGGCTTACTTTTTTATTTATTGTAGAGACGGGGTCTCGCCAAGTTGCTCAGACTGTTCACGAACCCGTGGGCTCAGGCAATCCCCTCACCTCGGCCTCCCAGAGTGCTGGGATTACAGGCTTGAGCCACCACCGGCCCCAGCGAGTTCCCTTTTTTAAACACTGACTTGGGAGAGTTAATTTTCTGCCCCCAGGAAGTGTGTAATTCGTGACACTTGGCACACTGAAGCCTCATTCCCCCTCACTCCTATCTGTCCCCAGAAAATCTAGACAACTCCCGAGGTGCCCCAATCTCGCCTCTCCCTCCCGCATCCCCGCTGAGGGGGTCTAAGGACTCCTCTCAGCCCTCTCCAATGATAGGTTATCTGGGTTAGGCACTCAGATAGGAAAGCACTGAAGGCACCCTCCAGGAAGGGGCTGACTTTTCTTTCTTCTTTGCATCCCTTTCCTCAGTCACGGGACGCTCTTAGGGCACATGGGCTGGGAGGTGGGGCAGAGAGGGTCCGGTGACCCAGGACGAGTGAACCCGAGTAAGGCGCACGGTGTGGTGTAGCTTGGGTAAGTGTCGTGTGCCCCGTCTGCTGTTTCCGTGGGCAAGCGGCAGGGAAGGGGCGTGCACGCGGGCCAGGATACCTGGAAACACCAAGAGGGAGGTGTGCACGGGGTGTGCTGCATGAGGGGCATCCAACAGAGCGCCTGATTCACCCCGGGTTTCCGGGCTCGACATGTCCCTCGAGACCCTCCGCCTGGGGCGCACACACCAAATGTACTCCTGATGGGCTCCCGGGCTCCCTCCTCCTGGGCGCCGAAGGACCTCGATCCCGCCCTCCCCGCGGACCCAGTAGGGGGCGATGTCACGCCTCTGCGGGTGGAGCCCCCACCCCAGCGGGTCCGCACTCGCCACCCAGACTCCCGCGGGAACGGTCAAGAGTGACCGGACAGGACACCGAGGGAGACTCCCCAGGAGTCGTGGGCCTCGGGTCCCTCCCCACCCCTGAGCCTCGGGCGTAGGAAGGGGCCACTTGAGCAGGAACTGGGAGCGCCCCCTCCCCTTTATTGCGTCCCCGGCCGGGGAATGCCGAGCAGGGTGTGCAGGACGCCACTCAGCACCGCGTCCCGCCCCCGGCCGCCCGCGACACTTCCGCGGGTTGACAGCTCCGGCGCCTGGGCCCAGAGGGTGACCTCGGCCCGCATCGCCCCCTCCACTCCTCTCCCTCAGAGTCCGGCCCTCCGTCCCAGCCCGGGAAAGAGGGAGCCTCGGCGGGGGTGGGGGCTCCGTTCTCCCCGCTCCCCGGGGACGCCGAGGGCCTGAGC
>NW_007249923.1:386531-406248 GCF_000164805.1 Carlito syrichta | reverse complement strand
CACGGCCTCGACCCCAGCACCTGAACAGCGGCCGCGAGCTCCGGGCCTGCAGCTCCGCCAAGCCTGGCCTCGCGGCTCGGTTCCCCCAGGAAGCTCGCGCTGCCTGGAAGCATCCAGAGATGTGCTGGGCCGCGACGTGTGAGCCCCCGCATCTGCGCGGCGCGTGTCTGTCCACGCCTCCGTGCCTACCCGGTCCTGCCTAGCGACCTCCAACTTGGGGTATGCAGGTACCTCGCGAAGCTTTTCGAGGCTGCAAGGCTCCCAAGGGCGCCTCCCGACATTGGGAAAAGGACTGCAGGCCCTCTCCCCCGCCTGCTTCTGAGGCCAAGGGGCCTCGGAGCGCCCCTCCCCAACCCCCACGCTTTCTCCTTTGACATTTCCAGAAGCTGTTTTCCTAACCCTCTCCCCGGTTCTTGTTATTTATCCTCGGAACCTTTCAAATGCGCAAGTAGTCTCCGGGTGGGAATCCCAGCCTCGGGCCTTACTCACTGGCTCAGCGGCTTTGGGCAAGTTACTTAACCTCTCCTTTTCCTCGGTAAAAAGGAGATAAAAAATACTTCCTTCCCTGGCTGGGTTGTTGTGAGATTAAATAAAATCCGTGTATAAATGGGGCATTTAGCCTGGTGCCTGGGCCCAGTAAGTCCTCCATGCAGAGGAGCAGGACCTCTGGAACTCCCCTGGGGAACACCAGTGGCTCTGCCCACCTTTTGTCCTTGCCCACGTGACCCTGAGAACCGACCAACCCCCTCTACCGTCAGCTCCCTCAGACAATGGCTGTGAAGGGCTCAGTAAAACACCTACCAGACTCAAGTGTCTGCCCCACCCCAGGAAGGCCTGCGCCTCAGAGGGAAGTTGTTCTGGGGGAGGGGGTCGCGTTCTGTTGTTACACTTCCAAGAAGTGTGTTAGATGCTCACAGCAATGAGGTGGAAGCACAAAATGGAAATTGAGCCTGGAAAGCACCGGATCTGGTCTCCCGGGTCATCGTGAAGGGTTGGGGTTCAGGGATTGTGAACTCGAGGGGATGCTGCTTTGGGAGGAAGAAGGGGCAGGAGAATCATCTTATTGCCTTTATTCCACTGTCGGCCCAGCTGGCCCCACTGCAGGGCACAAGGCCAAGCTTTTACACGCTCACTCATGCTCTCTGTGCAGGCCAGTGCGCGCACACGTGTGCACACGCACACACACACTCACACACACACTCACATACATCCCATCTCTGGCTCTGAGAGTCAGTCTCTGGGGGGGCAGGGGGCTGCTCCTCAGCCTGCCCCTGCCTGCCCTTTTATGACAGCACCAAGGATGGGGGTGGGGACAGGGCCCCAGCCCCCAGAACAAGTCCCTGTGCAAACTGGAGGTGCCAGTTGGCTTCAGGATGGGGCTGTCACATTTCCCCATTCCTGGAGTCCCCTCCTCCAGTTCCTGAGGGAGGGACTGCTCTCTGCCTACCTGGGGGGCCAGACCCCTGCCAGGGCTGGGCCCTGTGGAACCCAGGCTTTATCCCCCACTTGACCCTGCCAGGACCTCCAGCACTGAAGAATAGATAAGTCTGAGGTTGTGGGGATGCCTCACTGGAGAGAGCAGGAAGGCCTGGGCCCCCGAGGAGTCTGGGGAGGGGTCATCACCCCCTCTCCTAATCCATCTTCAATATGAAGAGGTTTGGGGCACACTTCCTGGGGAGGGAGCACAAGCCTGGAAAAGTCCCAACTCGGGCCCTTCCCAAACTTCCATCTTCTGGGCCACGGCCTATGGCCAGGCATCCAAAAGTCCAAAAGTCCAGCCGGCTGGTCAGAATCCCTGTGCAGTCCTTGGGGGACACCCCCCTGGTGGGAGCTGGGTGTCAGACCTGCACAGGCAGCGTCTGGTTCATCTGCAGCCGCATGTCCTGGATACTGCTGAGGATCTTCTTCTGGTGGCCAGCGAGGGTGACCCCGATCCGGAGCAGATCTCTGCAGATGGTACAAGCACGATCAGTCCCTTCCCTCCTGCCCGCTACCCAGGCTCAGCCAAGCGCCCTGCCCCGCCCCTCCAAATCTGAAGCACACTCACTCTGCAGTCATCTGGGCCACCAGGTCAAAAGACGCGAAGCCTGCACTGACGAAGCTCTCCTTGTACCGCCCCATCTTGATGGCGTCCAGCCAGTCACCAACTGTTGTGAAGGTTGTGTAATCCGGGACTGTGCGGTCCAGGAGTGGCTGTGACATGCTGTGAGAAGAAGAGAAGAAGCTGGTGAGTCCTGGGGGTGGTGAGGGGTGGGGCGGGGGGAGGAGGGACAGAGCTGCTGGCTCGCTAGGAGCAGAGGCAGATACTGACCCAGACTGTGCACTGGCGATGACCTTGAGGCTGGCAGCATTGCGGATGAGCTTGTCCAGGGTGTTGACAATCTGGGAGAACTTGGGCCTGAGGTTCCGGTCCCGCACCCAGCAGTCCAGCATGAGCTGGTGCAGCGCTGTGGGGCAGTCCATGGGTGGCGGCAGCCGGTAATCTTGCTCTACAGCATTGATGACCTGGGCCGAGGGCAGGGAAACCCGGAATGAGCCACCACTCTACTCCCCACCACCCCTCCGACCACTCAACCGCTCTGGCTTGGCCCCACTCACATCCTGGTTGCTCATGTCCCAGTAGGGTCGCTCTCCATAGCTCATGACCTCCCACATGACAATTCCATAGCTCCAGACATCACTAGCAGAAGTGAACTTCCGATAGGCTATGGCCTCCGGGGCGGTCCAGCGGATGGGGATCTTCCCGCCCTGGTGGGGGGGGCACAGGCCCTTCACCCTGTGACTCAGGGCTGCCCCCCAGCCCCGAGCCCCTGCCTGGTTGGCCCCGCCCCCGGTCTTCCCCCCGGCTGCTTCCTGTACCAGGGAGCTGGTGTAGGTAGGATCGGAGGGGTCGTCCTCCAGGAAGCGGGAGAGGCCAAAGTCCGAGACTTTGCACACCAGGTTGCTGTTGACAAGGATATTGCGGGCAGCCAGGTCGCGGTGCACATAGTTCATCTCGGAGAGGTACTTCATGCCAGCAGCAATGCCCCGCAACATGCCCACCAGCTGGATGACCGTGAACTGCCCATCGTTGAGCTGGAGGCAACAAACAAAGCTCAGCGGGACCCGTCACCTCGGGCTCCCTCCTGGCCGATGGCCTGCCTACCTACCTGCCCTCTCCAAGTCCTCAGACTATACCTGGTCTATCCTACAGGCATGTCTAGAGTGTGCTGAAAGTGAGTAAGCTGCCCACATGTGGCAAGTATCTTGTATACAATATCCCAATTAACCCAGGGGGTTAATAGCTCTTACCACTCATTCTACATCTAGGCAGAGACACAAAGAGGTTGTCACTTGCCTGAGGTCCACACAGACAGTAAGGAACTCTGATGGTTCTGGCTCTGAAAGCCTGCCTATTGCCCTGGACCATGCCACCTGAGTAAATACCTGTGGACCTGAACAGGCTCTCACTTGTGGGCGGGGGTGATTGGACCCCGGCTCTCTGGGGAAGGGGGAAGGGTAGGGGGCCGGCTCTTACCCTGAGAAAGGAGTCCAAGGCACAGTTCTCCATGAACTCAGTGAGGATCATGACTGGCCGACTTTTGGTGACCACACCTTCCAGTCGGATTATGTTGGGGTGATCAAACTGACCCATGATGGAGGCCTCGCTCAGGAAGTCCCGCCGCTGCCTCTCCGTGTAGCCCACCTTCAGTGTCTTGATGGCCACAAACACCTCGCGGCGGCCAGGCTGTTTCAGCCGACCACGGCATACTTCCCCAAACTCCCCTGAGGGTAGAGGGGAGAGGTTATCAGCTGTTTCTGGGATCCCCCCTGCACCCAGCCCACCTTAGCCTCCCACCCTGAGCCCAGGGACCCACCAGCTCCAATCACTTCCTCGATCTTGACGCAGGACACGTCAATCTCCTTGGCAAACTCCCGAACAGCCTCATTCGGGTCCTCGTAGGTAAAAGGGTCAATATAAACCTTCATTCCAGGAGCAACTGGAGGGCGAACAGGCATGACAGAGAACCTCCTCAGCCTCGGTCTCAGGCTCTCACCCCTGATGGGAGCCCACCTGCAACTCCCTCTAAGCCGGATCCATATTCTTCCATGTTGATGCCCTACCGCTCAGCCCGTAAAGGCTAGACCCCTAAATTCCTCTTCTGTCTTTCTCCCTCATCTCTCACCATGTCCACACCTCTCTCAGATCCATCCCTCCCCTGTTCCCACTGTCCCAACTGTGTCCAGGCCTTCAACACTCAGACTATTGCAATAGCCTCCCAGCTGGGCTCTCTGCCTCTGGACTTTTCCCACCAAGCCATCCTGCATACTTCTGTCTTCCTGAAACAATCCTCCCATTGTATTACTCCCCAGCTTGAGAGCCTTTCCAATTACCTATGGTGCAGTCATGTCCCAACTCCTCTGCCTGCCTTTCAGGACCCTCCAAGGACTGGCCGCCGCTACTAAGCCTGGCTTCCCAGCTGCTGTCAAACCCGACTTCTCACTGCCCCCACAGTTGGGCTTTCTCCCCACCCCACCCACCACCTTCCAGAGGCTCTTCTAGCCAGGAATGCTCTCCTCCACCTCTTGACACCCTGCTCATCCCGACTGGCTCAGCTCAAGTACACCTCCTCCAGAAAGCCTTCTTCTCTACACTCTGACCGCCCTTACCACAGGAACACCCGGCTTAACACGTAATTGTTAGCTAATTGTTTCCTGTGTGTATGCATCTTTCCCACAGGACTAACTGCCTTTGGGGGCAGGGGTCACATCTCGGTCATCTCTGGGGCTAGCAGGAGTGGGTAGGGTCTCAGGGTACCTGGAGTGACATAGGGGTCAGGAAATGGGCACTTGATTGGAAGCAGAAGGGGGCACAAAGGTATGTCTACAAGGCATGAAGTACCAAGCAGGGAAAAGGGTGTCTCCAAGCCCTGCATGGCTCTGGGGGAGCTCAGGGAGGTCGGATGAGGGGACAAACTCACTGTATTGCTGCAGCTTCTCCGTGTACTCTGAATCAGAGCTGTGCCGCTGCTTCCTGGAGGGAGGCGGGGAGGAGGGCAGGCTTGAGGCAAGTGCCACAGCTCTCTTCGCTCAGGGGACCCTTGGGCTCACAGAAGGGGCAGAGAGGGCACAGGGGATGGCCCGGTGTTTGGTCCCACAGCTGGTGGTCACAGCATCCCCCTGGTCTCTGGGAAAGGGGCTCAGTGAACTCAGACCCTGAGGACTCTGCCAGGAGATGCATGCAACAGGAGTGGAGGGACAGCGCAGGATGAGGACACAGACATGGACTGGAGACGGCTTTTCCAGCGAAGTGAGGCTGTGTCCCTGGTCTGAGGGAGGTGGTGGCTCCTCTACGTGGCATAGGGCCCCAGGGTACTACAAGGCAGCTCTAGTCAGCCCAGGGGAGCAGCAGTGGGCTTGGGCATACCTGAGGCAGACAATGGCGATGACCACGACAGCTACCACAAAGACAAGTCCAGCTGTAGCAGAGCCCACAATGAGGGGAAGCTGCTCCTGGAGCTGCTGGGCCCCAGAGCCTGGAGACCGAGAAGGAGCTAGTGAGCGGAGGGCCGGGATGGTGTGGGCCAGGACAGGGACGGGCGTGGAGAGCTACGTACCTCTCTCGCTTGTGGTTTCAAACTCGGCCGGGCGGCTGTACTGCCCATAGCCAGCAACTGTGCGGGCCCGGACCTGCACCACATAGCGGGCGTTGGGCCGCAGCCCGTCCAGTTGCACCGAGTTCTTTTGGCTGGTCACTGTGGAGGCGATGCCTTCACTCTGCAATGAGGCATCATCAGGTGGGTCCTGAGGCCAGGCAGCCCCTGTGGCCCCTCAGTACCCAAGGCCCTGCTCCCAAGGACCCCTGATACCACTGGAGGGCAGTTTTCCCAGCCCAGCTCAGCCCAAGGCCTCTTCCTACACCTTGAGGCTCTGACCTTCTCAAAGTACTTCATCTCGTAGTCCAGGATGACTCCGTTGGGCCGTTCTGGCGGGGCCCAGGACAGGGTCAGGCTGCTGCCTGAGCTGCTGTGCAGATGGAGTGTAGGCACTTCGGACGGGGCTGGGGAAGGAGGGCATGGGGCTCACCAGGGGTCCTTGGGCCCTGGCATTCTTCCCAAAGACCCACGGGCGCCCTGGTGGTCCCTTGGCAGGTCCTGGGCAGCCTCCGCTCTATCCAGGGGAAGATGACCCAGGCCCTACCCTCCCGTATCCCCTCCTCACCAGCCTGGTTAGTGGTGATATTCACAGCTGCGTAGCGGGGCGGCAGAGGGCTCTTGCCGGAGACACCGTTGACCGCCTGCACCTCAAAGGTGTAGCGCGTGTGAGCCAGCAGATGGCTGATGTGGACCCGACGTTCTGTCAGGCCCAGCTGCCGAGGCACAAACTCCACGTTGTCGTCACAGCGTGAGCAGGCCGAGGGGCCCCCGACCCCGGGGCCTCCCCGGCACTTCTTGCAGATGACATTATACAGGAGGTCATCGCGACCACCCAGGTCCCGGGGCTCACTCCACTCCAGGATGAGCGAGGTCTCGTTCACATTGGAGATCACACCCCGGGGAGGAGATGGCACGGCTGTGGGGAACATGCAGGGAGAAGGCGATACGCTGGGGGCTCCAGGACCACCCTTCTGCCCAGAGTTCCCGCACCCTCCAACCTGCTTCCTGCCTCCTTGCCTTGCTTCTGGCTTTAGTAAACAGAATACCTTTCCTACACTTTTTCCCTGGATAGGCTCCTATTCATCTCTCAAGACTCAACTTGTGATGTCACCTCCTCTTGGAAGCCTGCCTCGATTCATCCTCTCCCTATCCTCTGCACTCCTATAACACAATTCCTAGACTGTCTTCCAGCCCAGCACTTAGTACATGATCCTGTTGTTATATGTTTTCATATCTGTTTCTCCTTTAGGACAACTACTGTATCTTATTCTCCTCCACATTCCTTGCACCCTGCCTAGCAAATGCCTAGCAAACCAAAGGCCAGAGCAGGGAGAGCAGGGTACTACAGGGCAGCTCTAGTCAGCCCAGGGAAGCAGCAGTAGGGTAGGGATGGGAGGTCCCCTCCATGGTTAGAGCTGGGCCAAGAGAGTGGCAGATCTATACAGAGGAAGGGACCAGAGAGCTCCGGCCAGTTCCTAATGCCTGGCTAGGACCTAGTAGTAGGTGCTCATTAAATGTTGGTGGGGGGATGAGCCGGTTGACCTGGACTTTGGCTCAGGGGCAGTAACCTCCTAGCTGTGCCATCTTTATTTTTTTGAGTTGGAGTCTCACTCTTGTCACCCAGGCTGGAGTGCAGTGGCACGCTCACAGCCACCGCAGCCTCGATAGCTGTGCCATCTTGAGCACAACATCTAACCCCTCTAAGCCTCGAATCCCCGGAAAATGGGGATGTTCATAGTGACTGCTTAGGCCTCCCAGGCTGGGCCCCCAGAGGGAAGGCCCACGGAGGAGAGGGCGTGGACATGCATTCACTCACTGGTACAGGCACTGTCTGCAGAGTCTGAGTCTGCGCGGTAGAAGTTATTGTGGCAGGTACAGATGCTGGCAGCTGGTGAGGTGGTGCGACTGTTGGGGGGGCAGGGGAGACAGGGCCCCTCTCCTTGCTTCGCCTTGTAGCTCCCAGAGGGACAGGCTGTGGGGAAGAAGAGGATGGACGGTGCTCACCTCCTTCCCTGCAGACACCAGCCTCCACAGCTCCGTGAGAACCTGGCTCTTCCCCAGCCCAGGCCTTGGCCCCTCCACCTCCTAGACTGTGGGGGCAATGCTGGGATTGCTTAGGCAATCCAGCTGCCGCTACAAAAGGCCCTTTTGCCCCATGGAAACCCCACGTCAGCGGATTCCTCCCCGCCCCTGCCCCCCTCACCCCAACCCTGGGGCCTCAGGGACGAAGACGTCAGCCCAATCACCTGGACAGCCTGGGCTTGTTGAGGCAGGGAAGAGAGGGAGAGGAGGAGGAAGAGGAGGGGTGGGGAAGAGACCACTGTCGGGCTAGCAGCACCCTATGCTCTGTTGAGATGCTCTCACCCCTCCATGAAGCTCTAAGAAAATCATTCCTGAGGACCCTCAAGGACACTCGGGAACAGCCAGGAGGTGGGGCTCTGAGTCTCACAGCCCAGCTCTCGCTGGGCTGTGAGACTCAGCTCCCGCCTGCCCCGGGGCAGGGGTGGGGGATGAAGAGAGGTGGGAAAAGGAAAGAAAGAAAGCAGGCTGGAAGGCTGGGGTCACCTGGAGTTCAGAGGCCTCGAAGCCTCCACAAGGGGACTGACCCCAGAGCAAGACCAGAGGTCAGTGCCAGAGCATCCCTTCTCCCGCACCTCCTCTTCTGCCTTCTACGCTCGACCCCCTGAATATGGGCTCTGTAGGGTCCCCAATCCAAGGTGGCCATATACGATATTATTCAAACTGGGAGACTCAAGAGCATTACTACTAATTATTAGTAGGGGGCACTAGTAATAATTATGTTAGTGTATTAGGCATAAACCAAGACTGTCTTGGACACACCAAGTGGATCATCAGTCCTTCATATGGCTGCGTCTGGAGGGGTCACCCAGAGCGAAGCATGCCCAGAGATGGGACCGGCCCTTCTCTGGGGTTTAATCTCCCCTCACCAAGGTGATATTCCATCCTAGCTCTTTTGAGCCAGTGGGGGAGGGGGCAGAGGCCAGGCCAGCCTGGTTGCTATGGGAACCAGCATGCATTTCCTGCCAGGGACCTGCAGAGTGTTAGCCCCTCTTCAGGCTGTCAGGCTCATCACCCCACCCCCTTTCTCCACTTAAGAAGAGGAAATCTCGGGGCAGGTTCCCATAGAGAACAGAGAGGGGGCCGGGTAAGGCACTATTCACCTTCCCACGACAACACTGGGCTCCACAGCTGGGTTCATGCCGCCAATCCCCCTCACAAATTGGGCTGTGGTAAGAGCCATCTCCCAATCCTCAGAGCTGTCAGCTGCAAGTCCCAGGGAAGAGAACTGGGCAGAGGAACGGAAGGCCCTGGGCACCTCCATCCTGCATGCGGGAGCACTGGATTAGGCTGCAGCACCAGCTCCCACAGTTCCTAGTTAAGGCCTTGAGAGCACAGAACCTCTCTCAGACTCAATTTCCTTCTTGGCCACATAGGGAGAAAACTGGAATCTACCTGACAAGGTGTGGTGAGGCTCAAATGAGAGCCTCTATGTGAACAGATTTTATAACTGGGAAGCCTAGTACATCCTAAGGTCTGATGGGTCTCGGCAAGCCACCAGTCATAACCTCCCAACCTCATGCATAAGAGCGAAAGAGCCGCCATCTCCCACGCCTCCCGGGGTTCCTGAGACTCACGGCCAACACTGACATGGCATCTGTGCTTACCTATGCCAGGCCCTGCTCTGGGGCACAGCATTGCTCACTGCAGCCTCGCTACAGCCCTGTGAAGGGATCCCTATTATTGTCCTCACGTTGCACATGAGGAAACTGCGGTTCAAAGAGCTGATTCACTGGCCCAAGGTCACACAGGTTTTTAAGTGACAGAGTCAGGACTCAAGACTTCAGGGATGGGGCCCTTAACCACTGCGCTATATATATACACACTCCCTCTCCAGGAGCAGACTCGTCCCAAGGCAAAAGGGCCGTGCAGAGGTGCCCACAGCCCCAGTACCCTTGGTTCTGGAGTCCATCTAGTACTTCCGGGGTGAAGTGCCTACGTGAAGCAGGGCAAAGGGTGCCTCTGCCAGCCTCCCAAGTCCCTGACCGGTTCTCGGGCACCTGCTTGTCAAGGCCTCTTGCTCTCATTTTTTCCCCTTATCATCCTGTGCCTCTCCTCATTTGCTCTCTCGTTTCCCTCCCCACGCCGCCTTCTCTGCCTCTGATACCCCCGCTTCCCTTTTCTCCCTCCACCAGACCTGGTGTCGACCCCCTAGTCAGATGACGAGCAGCGGCTAGGGGGCGGGAGGTGCCTGCGGCCAGGCCCTCCCTGCCTCCCTCCCTCACGCCAGCCCCCACTCACGGCGGCACTGGGACTCCTGGGCAGCTGGCTCATGGCCGGTAGCGCAGGTGCAGGCACCCACGGGCACCATCCACTCTCCATCGCCATTGCAGTAGAGCTTGAGGGGCACCGACACCTCCACGGCGTTAGGGATGCAGGTGCCAGGAGCAATGACCAGCGAGGTGGGCTCGGCCCCAGTGAGGGTCTCGGGGAAGAGCGCGAAGCCCGCGGTGGTGGAGGCACACTTCTTGTAGAAGGCGCGCACGGAGATGAGCGACATGCAGGTGCCCTGGTCCTGGAAGGCCAGGTAGAAGCCGGCCTTGGAAAGCGGCCCGAAGCTGCGCACCTTGGTGTTGACACGGCCGGCGTCTAGCCGCGAGAAGCTCTCGTCGGGCGCAATGGTGTCCACTTTCACATAGGGGTTCTCCATCCAGAAGGGGGTGGAGGCCGAGGCCACGTCCTTGTCAGCCTCATAGTAGAAGAGGTTGAAGGTCTCCTTGCAGGAGCCAGGGATGTTGGGGATGCTGTTGCAGTCCCGCACCGTGAACTTGAGCTCCACGTAGACCCGCTGCACATCCCGCCGCCAGATGAACCCCGTGCGGAGCCAGTTGTTCTGGCTTGACTCCTGCACGTTGCACACCTGGTACGTGCGGATGGGGTTCATGGTCTCGTCGTAGCCACTCACCTCCTCCCACTGCACACGGACCAAGGAAAAAGAGAGTGAGGGCCAGCGTTTGCCAAGTGTTTCCCCGTGCTCAGATCTGCCGTATTTACTTCACAGGGAGGCATCTATGGCGCAGTGGCTGAACGCACTGGCTATATGGCTTCAGATCCCAGCCCTCTGCTTGCTGTGTGACTATGGGCAAGCCGCTTGACGTCCCCGGGCCTCGGTTTCCCCATTTATAACTTGGGGGTATGCGTAAGGAATCATGACTTTAAATGAATAATGCACCCAGAACAGGGCTGGGAACTTGTAAGTACTATATGAGCATTAGTTTATCTTTATACATCTGTTTCCTTGCCTGCAAAATGGGACTGATCGGAATTAAATGAGGCTGTGAGGAATTAAATCAGGCTAATATACGTAATGGGCTTGTAACAGTGCCTGTCAAAGAGCAAGCATTCATGAATACTCGCTGTCATTACTACTGTCACGTTGCATCCTCACAACTCCAGGAGGAGGTGCATCTGTTGTCCTCATTTTAGAGACAAGGAAGCCAAGGCTCCAGAAAGGAGAATTGCCCAAGGTCACACAGTCAGTCCTGGTGACTGTAGGGCCTGTAGTGCCATCGTCTCCAGGGTTCTAGGGCTTAGTGCAGTCATGAAAGCCATCTAGGGAGGTGAATTAGAATATTTTAGTGATGTCAGGACTTCAGGAACTTAGCAGTCAGGAAATGAAGGTCCAAGTCAATGCTCTTTCCGGGAACCCGGGAAGGAGGGTGATGGTCGGGATGGACATGCAAAGGGCTGTCAGGCAGGAGAGGAACCAGGGGTGGGAACAGGCTGAAGCCAGGCTGTGGGAGAATGGGACCAAGAAGGGATTGTGGGTGGGGACACAGGCAGGCAGAAGAGTAAGAGATAAAGACACCTGCAGGGAAGGACCATCAGGTGCTTCAGAAGGTGCCAGGAGAGGAGGATGAGGTTGCCACAGGAGCAAGGGTGATGGGCAGAGACAGCCCTTCTCCAGGCCCTGCTGAGGTGAGGGGGCATGTCTGCGGGGGTGGGGGAGGCCTAATGGCAGCCAACACTCGGGAGAATGATGGGAAGGTCTCACCCCACTTTCTGGATGAGATGTCCATGCCAACTCAGACGTCACCCATTTTGTGTCCATGAGGGTTTCTAGGGGAACAACAGAAGACAAAGGTCAGGGGCTATCTCAGGATGGGGACAAAGAAGAAGTCACTCAGGAAAGGCTAGGACACAGGAGATCGACGCCCACCAAGCACCCCCCCACAAGTCCTCAAAGCCCCCTCTGTATCCATCCCCAGAGATATCACAGCCCCAAAGCTGTCAGGTCGGGCAGCCTGGGGGTGGCTGTCCTGACCCCAGGCCTGGGTTAATGAGGCGGGAGCAGAGGCTGGTTCACACACCTACAGGCTCTGCTAATCTCCACACAAAGGGGCCGCCAGGGCCTTTATCCTGAAACAAAGGGCTGTGTGCTTCAGACCCTGGCCCTGGCCTCCTCTGACTCCATTCCCAACACAAAGGCCCAGCCCCACACACGGCCCAGGGGAAGGGGGAGCAGTTCCAGGCCAGAGCCAGCTCCCATCCAGCCACCCACGGGGGATGGGGCAGGAATGCTCTTTGAGGGTGGGGTGGGGATCACCAAGGTTCAAAACAAGCTCCTAGTTCAGTTCTTTCCGCAACCTTTGAAGAGAAGAGGTCCCTGCTGGTGTGTCCCTTTTGTGAATATACAGCCTAGGGTAAAACTGCTAGGCCATGGGATGAAGGGAGGAGAGTGGCTCAAATCCAGGCCTGACTCCATAACTAACCCCTTGCACTCTGACTGCAATATGCCTCTCTGTAAAGAAGGGATAACAGAGAGTCTAGAAAACTCCTGCATGTCCTCTAAGTCCCAGCTAACCTCCTCCAGGAAGCCTTCCTTAAACCTCCAAGTCAGGGTTAGATTCCTTACTCTGTGCATCCAGGACCAGGGCTTTTTGTCACAGCACGAATCCTGTGTTCTGAGCTGCAATTTCTTTTGTGTTTCTCCTTGTTCGGTCATAGGAGGAGCCCATTTATTTCTGTGACATAAACTTGCTCTCCTAGTTCTGGGTTCTAGCTGGACAACTCTTTGAAAGACAGTGTGACACCAAGATCAGACCCAGGAGCAGGAGAGGAAAGAGGGGCCAACTCCTCTCCCACAGCCTGGGAGCCACAGTTCTTCCCTCCCCTGAGCTGGAATGAAGCAGGGTTGGCCCAGAACCTCTGGAGGCCTCTGCATCAACAGTGGGGCAGTGGAGGATGCCCAGGTGGGCACAGACCCAAACCCCACAGGCTACAGACCCCAGCGGGTGGACAAGGCAGCTGTGACCCTAGCCCCGCAGGTGAGGCAAAGAGGTCAGTGGGCAGTAGCCTTACGGCAGGAGCCAAGTTCCCTCCTGCCGCAGGGTGAATGATCCCAGTCTCTCCTCGGTGGTCCAACTGGCCCCTCGGGCAGACAGACAATTGGCAGGGGCATACTCAAGGAAAGCAGAGATGCCCAGAAGCCAGCCCCCGAGACAGGCGACAGGCCGGGAGAGAGGCGGGCGGGGCAGAGCCTGGCCAGGGTGGAGGTGGGCGGCACCGAGCAAGCCCAGGGATGAGCGGAGCCGGCTGGCTGCGATCAGACAGCCGGGATGGCCAGCGGCGGACTACAAAAGACAGCGAGATGGAGAGACAAGGAGGCCCAAGGAGACAGAGACAGAGAGGGAGGTTGCCAAGTGGCCTCTTCCCCAGCCAGCAGCCCTGAGTATTCCTGTCCCTGGGAGCCAGCTGAGCCCGGCACATCCCCCTCCCCCAGCCAGCCAGTCCGCCTGCTAGTCTGCCCGCCGCTGCCCGCCTGAGCAGGCAAGGGCTCCCACCGCTCCCTCACGCTGCTGCCCTCCTCCCTCTCCCTCACTTCCTTCTGCTCAGCCTGTGCCAAACCCATCTGGAACTGTTTAAACCCAAATATTCAGCCCCCTCCCCCCTCCAGCCAGATTCCTCCACAGTTTAAAACAAGCCCTCCGCTGGCTCTGGGAGGAGGGAAAGCAGGGAGGGGATGGTGGAGAGGCGGGCGGCAGGAGGGAGGCAGGGAGGCTCTTCATTTCTGTTTAATTTCTGGGGAGCGGGAGAGGGAGGGAGGGGATCGGCCCTTGGCCATTGCTCAGCCTTGGCCATCGCTCAATCTCGGCACATTTTTCCCATTAATGAGGAGAGGACTTGGATTTCGAGTCATGTGTGCCTGAAGAAGGACTCCGGTCACTCTGGTGGGGAGGGGGCGGGCGTGCTCTCGGTTTCCCGACTTCTCTGGGGGAGGGGAGGACACACCCCCTTCAGCCTGCCAAGCACAGGAGGGCAAGGACCTCCTAAGACCACAAGATGCCTCAGGAAGGATGCGAGGGGTGTGTGTGTGTGTTGGGGGGACAGTGCCATTGGACCTATTTGTCCACGGCATTGGGAGGAAGAGACCCAGACTACCTTTTCTCCCCGATGTGTGCGGTGTGTGCATGTGTGTATATGTGTATGTGTTATGTGTGTACATATACATGCTGGGACACAGGACAGGAGGCGCAAGGGAGAGAGACAAAAGAGGAGTGAGAGAGCAATCTCCAAACCCCTCCAGCAGCCGGCTGTACCCCACTCCCTCTGTGCCCCACCTAGTGTCTGCAGGAGACAGATGAGAGGAGAGGCTGTCACTCCAGACACAAAGCTCTGCCAGGCAGAGAACCATGACTGTCCTCTGAAAGTCACCAGGAAGTGGGCCCCAGGCCTGGGGTCTTTCTGGGATTGAGCCTTGGTGCTCAGGAGTGAAGCAACACCTCTCTCAGGTCTTTATAGGGCATGGAGAGCAGCCACGTGGCAGCAGCTGTGTGGCCCTCGCCCATGCACAAACCCACAGATGCACACGCAGCATCCAGCTCTCCGTGGCTGGGCTCGCTCCCCACCACTGGGGCTAAAGAGCGACAAGTCAACACATATGGTGGACAAAAACACACAAAGCCACAGCCGCCCGCAAACGAGCACACAGCTTCACACAGAGCCACAGTCTGTCCTTCTCAGACACACGGATGCATATGGTACAAACAGATTAGTCTTCCTCAGACATTCATATACAGTGAATCTTTCTTACACACAGATCTGGCTTGCCTGAGGCAGACCCATACCCTAGCCTTCCTGTGTGCAGATTTCCTGAGACGTGCGTACACAGAGGGCACACCACCTCACCCAACGTGCATTCTCCTTACACACCCAATCGCACATGCTATCACCAGCCGCAAGTCACACAGTCTTCAGGATAAAGTGCAAATACAAACACCGGTTTCCCTGTACAGACTTGGTGACATGTTCTTCCACAGCGGCACAAACTACAATCAGCTGCAGACATACAGATCCCCAGTGGCACGGGAACATGCCATGGTCCCCAAAGGAGCATGCAGACAAGGTGCAAGTATCCCTGCCTAGATTTGTGGGAACATCAAGGTGTATCTCACACACACACACACACACACACTCTACATGTTCTCTATGGGAAGTCTTCAGGTGGGGTGGAGGAAGCCTTGGGAGAGGGCAGTGCCGCTCATCCTGCCCCCACCTCTGGTGTGGTGCCTCTCGCTCAGGTAGGGCAGTGGCACAAGCTGCTCTTGCAAGGGAAGCAGAGATGCTGGGGCAGCCTTGGCCAGGGGCTCAGGGAAGGAGCCGGTCCCAGCCTTCTTCCTGTTGTCCTGGCTCCAGCAGGAACAGTCAGGTCACGAGGTTGGGGGTGGGGCAGGGGCAAGAAGATGATTGTGGGTGTGACTGGGTGCGGCCTCCCCAGGTATAGCCCCTGCCCAAGCAGCAAACCACTTCTCTGCCAGCACAATGGCACTGTCTCAAAGGCCCCTGAGCCTTTGGGGAAGGGATTTGGCTTCAGAAGCTTTGAACAAGGCTTTTCCCCATACAAAGTGAGGACCCTGAGGAGGGTACCCTGGCCTGAGGGAGGTGCACCAGCTGAGAGCTTGCCACCTGCCCTGGTGAAGGGCCAGCCCCCCAGTGCCCCCAATCCCCAAGTCACCCAGACCACTCCACCCTCGGAGCAAGAGGGTCACTGAGACCCAGGAAACCAAGTCACACACCCCTAAACACAAAACAGAAGACAGAAGCAAGAGGTCTCTAGCCCTAACTCCAGATTAGGGACTTTGAGATGGAAGGTAAAGTCATGCTCCAGGGCTGGGCCAGCAGAATATGCAGGAGGCAGAAGAGACCAGGGTCTGGGCATCAAGGAGCACCCCGGAGCCCTGCCTGTGAAGACAGGGCGAAAACGCCATGCCACTCCTGAGTGGGACACACTCCTCTAGTGAAGTCCCTGCTTCAGCCACCAAGCCGAAGGATCTGGTTCCCAGTCTTCCCCAGCCCCTCCCTCTGGGTCAGAATGTGTACACATGTGTAACAGCCTGCACATGCAGGGTGGTCGGCCTGAGGAGAAAAGGGTCTTGGGGGGAACCTGCCATGGACCTGGAGAGGATATATGTTGTGGGGAGCCTAACTCACCCAGGGCCACCCTTCCTCCCCTGCCACAGTCCCTTGGTCCTCATGTCTGGGATGGAGGGGAGGGGAACATATCAGAACAGAGAACACATTTTGTTTTTCATTTTTCCCCTCAGATCATGGGGATTTATAATTAAATAAACCTGAGAGAAAGGAGAAGCGGGAAGAAACCCAGGGCAGGGAGCCCGAATGTCTCTGCACTCATCCATGCCCCCACCCCAGTCCTGGCCCTGCCAGCCAGCCAGAAGGAGGGATGGACAGCCAGCCCTCATGTGAGCCTCTCAAGTCCTCTCCTGGGATGCCGGCCACAGTGGGTCTGGACAGGAGGCTGGGGGCAGAAAGTGATAAGAGACCTGGCACTTCAGGGCTAGCCCTTGGTGCAGGGGGCCTCTCCCACCCCATCAGGTGCCCAGCTGTACCCAGTCTCCCTCCAACCCCCACCTCTCCCCCAGCTGCCCAATCCCGACAAACCAGTTTGACTCAGCACAACAGGCAGGGCTACAATTTTCAAACTATGCAGGACTGGTGATTCAGCCTCTTCATGCTGTTTAATTAGTGGAAGGCCGGGTGGCAGAGGCCTTGCCCACGGCAGCTTCTAGCTTCGGCTTCAGCTCGCTCCGGCTAAAGGGAGGGCAGTGACAAGCAAACTGGTTCCCCAGATACCTGCCGCGGTCCCTCATCAGCAGCTCGGAAGTGCCAGCTCCTGACAAACAAGGATGGGGTGGGGGCTACCAGAGGCAACGCATGTGAGCAAGCCGCAAAAATCCCAGCCCGGTGTCCCCTCTCGGCTCAGTGGTCACTCCTGCCACCTCCGAGGAAAAAAGGGACTCGTATGCTGTCTTGTTCCCTCGGGGACAGGTTTCACTGCAGTGACAACTCGGCTGGCATAGCTTGGCTGGAGGAGGACATGCTGACCCTACCTCTTACTACCTGGTAACTGCTTCCCTTTTCTCGAAAGGCTCTGTGCCCACTAGGGGCCTCCCCATTCTCTCTCAGGTAAAAGGGCCCTGTGCTCCCGACCCCATTCCTCATCCCAGGCTCCAATCCTGGTTGCTCCCCATTTTTCTACCTGTTCTTGGCCCTGGGGAAGAATGATCTTGGCTTTGGGAAATTGGGGAACATTACTCAAAAGGAGAGTGAGTGACAAGATGGCCCTGATTCCTTGGGTCTGTGAGTAACCCCCAGGGCAATTGGGTGGTGGTGGGGGGGGACAATCAGAGGACATCAGGAGGGGTGTTTTTTCAACCTGGGAGGACTAGCAAGGACCTTAGTTCCATCCACATGGAAAACTGGATGCAGAGTCTTGATGAACCCCAAGTGTGCAAGAAGGAAGAGGACCAGATGCTAGACAGCATCGAACTCGTGGGTACATGAGAGGCAGCTGCCACAACCCAGGGACTCTGGTTCTAAATAAATATAATGCCCAGATGCAGAGAGCCAAAAGGTCACGGGCAAATCCTAACAAAGCCAAATGGAAGTTGGGCTCCCCACCTGCAAAGCTGGGGAGCGGAAGAGAGCCTCAGGGCCAAGGAACCTATGGAGCCCTGCTCTCTGGTCTCAGGGCCTCGATGTCCACCCACCCTGTACTCCAAGCCCCAGAATAGGGGAGGGGGGACAGGCAGAACAGCTGCTCACTGACCCAGCTCTCTTCCCATTTCTTCACTCCCTGGAGCAGCAGGGAGATGTGGGGTGAGACAACACCCCCTACTAGCCTCCTCTTCCACAGTCTGTCCTCTGACCCCCCTCCAGCAGGATAAGGGCGCCCACCAGCCTCACTTCTGAAGCTCCCTGAGGAGCAGACCCTAGGGTAATAATAATAATAATAATAGCTAATCCTTGAATAACAATGACTAAGTGCTAAGCACTCTACACATATCATTAACAATTCAACCCTCACAACAACTCCATGAGGTTGGCTCTATTACCACCCTATCTCTGCAGTGAAGGGGAACAGCAGGGTGGCAGGGGCAAGGTCTGGGCTGGGGTCAGTATCCTGCTTCTTTTTCTTATGTTCTCTCACACACAGCCTGAACACCCCGGGGTCTGCGGTATTGCGAAGTGAAGGAAGCACTGAAAGCCACCCCTGCAGGCACTGCTGTTTCCCAGGGGCACCCCGCACTGGCCTGGCCTCCCAGCCAGGGGGCTGTCCTAGTTCCTAGTTCCCACTCCCCAGCTCAGAAGAGAGACCTGACCGGGAGGCAAATGGCCTTGCGGCCCTCTCTTCCTGGGTTCTACCTCCTGGTCAGGACTCTGCCTCTGGGTCAGGTCCCCAGCTTCTCCGGCTGAAGGCTTGGACACCAGCCCCGCTAGGACCTGCCTCAGAGGGTCTGGTAGGTTGTGAGGAAGAAGGAAGGAAGGGAAAGAAAGAGGAGAAAGAGGGAGGGAGGGGGCGCCTCCCCAGGTAGCCTTTGCTCACTCACCTGACCCAAACCACACCCCCCACTCCACTCTCAGCTCGGCACCCACCACACCCACAACAAGGGCCTTGGGGCCTGACACACACAGGTGACACACAGCCCTCGAAGTGTGTGTGTAAGCTGTGTGTGTGCCAATGTCGCCTCTCCTGGGCCACGACACAGCCCCAGACACAGACCTGGCAACTCCAACAGGATCCCTAGCTCACACCCTTAAGGCAATCAACAACAAAGCCCCACACTGGTTTCTCACGCCTGCGATCCTATCAGACACATGTGGGTGAGTGTGCCCGAGTGTGGGCGCGACCTCAGGGTGTCGGTCTGAATTTGCATGTGTCCATTCGTGGGAATGGACATAAAAGAGGGTGGGGGGAGTGGTGTGTGTGGGGGGTGTCAGCAGCACCATCTTTCCCCTGGCGAACATTAGAAAGCACCAGCAGATGCCTCTCTCTCTAAACTGGGTTCTTTTTTCCTTACAACCTTTAAGTTTTATCAATTGTGAACATATGAACAAACCAAGTTACGTAGAATACATGCTTTTTTGTCCTTAAACTAAGAAAATGACTGGATCTGTTCAAGATGCCCCACATAAGTACTACGTTGCAATTTCCCTCAAATTTCTGTGATGTCCCTCCTTCCACCTCATGGAAGGTTTTCACCCACTTCATTTAACAGCTCCAAATTTCTTGGACCACGGGGTGTTTGTGAGTGGGGGGGGGGGCTCCCCATTGTTTCTGATCGCTGTTGGTGCCCGGTCCTTGGTCCCAGGCAGGCTTGTGTCAAGTGGCATGTGTGTGAGCTCTCCTGCCAGGGGCAACAACACTGGGCTGTTCATCCCAGTACAATCATTTGGAAGTTGGAGCTACCCCCACCCCACCCCCGCCCCCGGCAGCGGTCTTGGAAGGTTTTACAGACCCCATGGAGAAGCCGGGCCTTTTCCACCGGCTAAGTGGTAACGCACCGGGCTCCGGTGCTACCTGGGACAAACCCCGTAACTTCAGGGGTCCAGTGGAGACCCAAGTGTTCGGGGTGCCCTGCTAGAAGGCGGAGGGGGAGCCTCAGACAAGGACGCAACGCCCGCGCACACTGCACCTCGTGTGTATTTGGCGCCCGGCGAACCATAAACAATAACAGGCCCCCGCCTCGCCACCCCCGCAGCCG
>NW_007249923.1:370252-385593 GCF_000164805.1 Carlito syrichta | reverse complement strand
GCCCGCCCGGTCCGCGGGTTCGGCCTCGAGAGCGCTCCGCTGGCGTCCGGTTGGCGGCGCCTCCGTCAGGCCCGCCTTCGGGGTCTTGGGAACCTGGAGTGGGCGGGTCCATGGAAAAGATGAATTAGATTGGGCGGAGCGATACTGTCCATCAGAGGGAGAACCCCGCCCTCTGTCGTCCATTGGCGATTAGTAACCGAACCCGAGCCCAAGGCGGTGCTAACCAGATACCACGAGCCAGGGGCGCCCCCCTGTGGCCTGCGCGTGCCCTCCGCCCTCCCGTGGCTGTAGCTTATGCACGCCCCGGGGGCGCCCACCGCGACGTGTCCCGTGACTGGGGCCTTCTTTTCGTGTATTGAATCTTTCATTTACCCGTGCATTTAATTGTTCACTCAACAAATATTTTTGAGCACCCACAATGTGGCAGACTCTAGTAGCTGCTGGTGCGACCGCAACGAACAAGGCAGAGGTTTGTGTTATCTTGGAGCTACTTTTGCAGTGGATGCAGGTAGGATTAAGTCATCACAGTAGAGAGTAACGAGCATTATTGTAGAGGGAGAGCAGTTCCCGGAGCACAGGTGAGGGGGAGGGCTACTGTCCGGCCTAAGAAAATGGCATTCAAGCTGAAAGATGACTAGTGGGTGTAGGATGTGGGGGTGGGGTGTGAGACCTAGGGGCAAATGAAACTGTGATTCATTGGAGGAATCTGAAAGAAGTTCAGGATAACTTGAGTGTGAGAGGGGCTGAAAGGAGGCTTAGAAGCAGGTGCGGGGAGTCATTAGATTTGTTTTGGACCCGTGGGAAGCCCTTTCTGAGAGCTAGAGTTTGAATCAGGGGCATGACTTTATCAGGAGGACATGGCTGCTCTGGGGAGGATGAATGGGAGGAGGCAAGGGTGGAAACAGAGACCAGCGAGGAGGCTGTGCAGGTAGAGGT
Source organism: Carlito syrichta (assembly GCF_000164805.1). Taxonomy (NCBI): domain Eukaryota; kingdom Metazoa; phylum Chordata; class Mammalia; order Primates; family Tarsiidae; genus Carlito; species Carlito syrichta. The sequence goes on along the minus strand of NW_007249923.1, from coordinate 384,657 downwards.
GGTTTGAGCTAGAGTGGTGGCTGTGAGGATGAGAGATGCAGGAAGATTTAAGGTGTATCTAGGAGGTGGAGTTCATGGGAATTCGTGTCTGGGTCGTTGAGAGATGTGGTAGATGCAAGCAAAACACCCAGGTTTCTGGTTGGGCATGGCCTTCTGCCCCATTCATTCCTCCTTCATTTACAAATTTCAGTAAACACCGAAACAAGAGCTCACACTATTGAAAAGCAGATGTTATAAGAGCCTTATATTACAGACAAAAGTGACACCCAGAGATGCTTAGTGACTTGCCCCAAGTCACACAGCTAAAAAGTGGCAGAGGTGGGGTTTGAACGCAGGACTTTACAGCTTTTAGAGATACTTCATCGGAGACCTACAGAGGACCTAGATGCTCATTAAAAACCTAGGATCCTGAGCTATCCTCCCCAACCTTGGATCTTGGGATTCAGAATCTCTGGGTCGTGGGACTCAGGATTCTTCACTTTTAGCAAGTAGGGGATTCTGATGCATACTAAATTCTAAGCATCACTATAACCATGCAGCCTCTCGCTTCCCTACCTGGAGAACCACCCCTCTGTGATCCCTTGGAGCCTTCCCCCCAACTACCCTCAGATTTCTGGGGACAGAGAGTGAAAGGTCAGATTCTAGGTGGCCTCAGGAGCAAGACGGGCATGCTTAGTTCCCTGGCCATGAAGTACCCTAGTTCTAGTCCTGAAACTTCCTTTAGGGTGAATGAGGTCATAAATCCAGTGCTCAAGGACATTGCTCTGAGGGAGGTCAGTTCTCCTGGCCAGAGACAGAAGCATGTATGGGTACATGGGGCTGTGGTCAGGGACTCACATGATTCAGAGGTCTGAATTCCAGCCCCCAAGTCCCCCACCCCCCAGCATTTCTGCCTCCCAGATCTGTTCTCAAGCCCTAGAGACTTTCAGAAACATCACTCAAGGCTCTGGAACCCAGAAGGGCTCTTGGAGACCATCTTGTCCAGTTCTCCTGTTGCAGAGCTGGAAAACCTGCAGCTCAGAGACAGGACTGCTTGCCCTTCAGTCCCCTCTGCCCTGGGGTGCTGGTTGAGGTTGGGCAGTGTGATATTTCGGCAGGTGGCCTGGCAGCAACACCTCCCAGCTAAAGCCCTGCTCGTTGTAAGGCGGATCTGTGAGGCCGACACTCCTGTTTGCTCAGCATCTGTGCCAGGCGAGGCCTCGCCCTGGACAAACACAGCCAGCCAGGCGGCAGGCACCAAGGTCCTTTGTTCTTGGGCCCGATAGCAGAGGCAGCAGGGCCAGCAGGTAACGGAGGCCCGTCCTCACCGGATGTTGGCACCATGGTTCCCACGGGAATGCTTCCTGATCAAGAGGCCGACAGGCTTGAGAAGACCAGGGTACTGCTACAACAGCCCGGTGCAAGAGGGTGACCACCTGGCGACAAAGGGGACTTGGAAGTGGGGAAGGTGGAGGGATGAGGACTGAAAGTCAAGTGAGACAAAGAGGGCTGGGACACCTCCATTTCTTTGGGTCTAGGTGGGCAGAAGGTCCTAACCATCTTATCTTTCTGGACTGAGGAGGTCCCAGGGAACTCAGGGAACAGGCCCTGACCTTTGATTTTAGAATGAAAGGGTAACATCCAGGCTGAGGTCGAAGAGTCTCTGTTTGAGTCCATCATCCTTTGCCCTTCTGAATCTAGGAGGAAGCTTGACGCAGAAGCAAGACTTGAGCTCTGGCATTAGAAAGACCTAAGTCCAAATTCTGGCTCAGTCATTTACCAGCTGTGGGATTTATGATAAAAAGCTGAACCTTTCTAAGAATCCACACAAATGCAAGTGGGATGATAATCATACCTGTCTCACAGGGCTATTGTGATTCTCCCACCAGGGAGCCAGGAATACTGCAGAGGGCTGATAAATGGTCCCTATGACAATTGATGCCCAGTTCCCAGATCCACTGTGGAAACATTGTTTGGGGACAACTAGACTTGAATTGGGGCTTAGGCTCCTATGACTATAACCGACTTCAGATTCTCTTTTCAAATGATGATGAAAGTTATCTGTTCATGGACTTGTGAGTTGGGGATAGCTGCAAAAAAGACAAAACTTGAAGGAAGAGAGCTTTGGGGCAGTAAGTGATGATGGGATTGGTTTGATGAGTGCTTTTTGGGCTTCTGTTGGAGATTAAGCCACAGGAAAGAGCTGATGGAGACAGGGCTGGGGTTATAACACAGTGGTCCAAGCAATGGGGAGGGCAGAGGTGTCGTTTCCTGAGAAGGGAAGGGAAAGACTTGGGGTGACAGAGAGGGGGACTAAAGACTTTTTTCTGGCGTGACTAGGGTTTGGGAGGCCTGTCAGACATCCAGATGGGCGCATTGAGCAGATAGCCGGCTTCCTCACCACTCCCACCTCCTCCACTGATCTCCCTTGCCCTCTCAGCAGCCTCAGTTCTGGTATTTCTGTCCCTGGGAAGTACCACCTCAGGGTCTTTGCACTGGCTGTTCCTGCTGCCTAGGTGCTCTTCCAGCTCTTCATAAGGATGCCTCCTTCTCAGTATTTAGGTGTCAGCCTAATGTTGCCTCCTGACCACCCTGATCTCTTTCCTCCTCCCCCACACCATCCCTGCCTATCCCAGGGCAGTATTTTATCTTCCTTATGCTACTTAGCATTGGCCGAGATTAAACTATTTAGTCATTTGTTCATATGCATATCGTTTGTCTCCTCTTCTGAAAAGTAAACTTCTGGCAGGCAGGAGCTGGTTTTATTTGCCACTGAATCTCCAGTATAAGGACCAGTGCCTGCATGAAGTAACCTCTCAATAAATGAATCAGTAAGTCCAATAAATATGTTACCATCGTGCTACCACTTCCTATTCCCAAGTCTGTGGCAGACATTGCTCATAGATCGCAGACTCTTTCTCTACTTGATGCTCCCCGACAGTCCTTGCCAATCGATCAGAGCTGGCCCATGAAGTTACCTCTACCTGCCATTTCTGTAGTGGATAAAGCTTCTCTGCTTGCCACCTGTGTGACCTTGTGTAAGTCTTTTTAAAGCTTCTTGGGCCTCGGCTCCCTCCTCCGATGTCTCATACAAGATGTAGGGATAGACTTTTCACCCTCTTTATGCGTGGGCCACCAGTCCAGAGGCTGGATACCACTGTGCAAACATGCCTGATCCCGCAGACAGGGGGCTCAGTTCCCAGCTTTCTCTTGAGCAGCAGCCACTCCTCCACATTCCCTGTTTTCTCACCAGCCCCAGAAGGCAAGGCTAGAAGAGACCTTTGCGATCTGGTCCCCCAAACCCTTCATTTTCGGCTGAGGAAACTGAGCTCAAAGAAGTAAAGCCAATGGTGCCAGAAGCCCAACAGAGACGAGTTGTCCACACTCAGCACCGTAGCTACAGCCATCCCTGTCCCCCTGCTCTGCTGGCACCAGTCCACACCTCTCAACGAGGGGGAGACGGGCTGCAGCTCCTTATACCCGGGCACATTCCCAAACCCCAGGGGGTGAACCACTTGGCTTCCCTCCAGGCCCCTGGCAGTTGGCCGGAGAAGGATACCCTGTGGATTCCTGGCTCTTTCTCCCACTTCCGAGAGCCCCCATTCAAAGGAGGTGAGAAAGGGGCGGGCCTCTTCCTCCACAGTTGCTTTTGGAAATTGCCTCGGGCTGTTTGGGCCAGGGTGAGGCTCTTGGCTGTTCCAAAACCAATTAATGCCCTGTTGGCAGCTTCTCCTTCATCTCCTTCCGATCCAGCGCGGGTCGCCCCCTCCACTCTCTTGAAGCTGCTCTGTGACCGGTACCCTCTCTGACAAGAGCTTAGTTCTGGCTTCCCTCGAGGAAGGGTGGAGGAGGAAATGGACGAGTATTGACTAAACCTCTCTGTGATCTTAAATGAAGGTGCTTTAAACATCTCCCAGAGAGGGGAGCGCCCCAGTTGCCTTTGAGCCTGCCTGTGCAGAGCTCTTGTTTGCAAACTGTCTTTTCTTGTGGAGAAGCTGCGCTTCCTTTTCTAGGAGCTATTTGGGGAAACACTAATGTTTGCAGGAACAGAGAGCCAGCTCCCAGCTCAGGAGGACAAGGAAGACCCAGAGGGACCCCAAAGTGCTAATTAAGGACCAGTACCCACAGACACTGGGGAGAGTTAAAAAATGGAAGAGGCTTGGGCTTTCGAGTTTAATTAGGAAGGTGGGGATATCAGGGACTAGGGGAAATTTTTAGGAAGACAGATTTTAACTTGATATTTAACATTTCAGTCCATGTATTGAATGGTTGTCATATGCAGGAGGATGCAGGAATACAAATGTCAAGCCGTAGACAAGGCCCCTGTCCTCGGGGAGATCACAGCAGCAGGGAGAAAGGTGAGCATCAAGCATCACATGACATGCACAGGAACACAGGCACAGATGAGACACACAACCCCACCTGCCAAAGACAACCCCTTAGTGGGGTCACAGAAGACTTCCCCAGCTGTGTTGAGACCCAGCTGAAGCCTGGAGAATAAGAGGAGTTGGCCAGAAGGAGCTGATGGGGGAGAATGCTGAGCAGCAGTGGTCTCAGTCCTAGACACGCACTGGAAGCCCTGGGGAGGCTGGCTTCCTTATTTATTTATTTATGTATTTGTGACTGGGTCTCACTCTGTCGCCCAGGCTGGAGTGCAGGGATGTGGTCACTGCCGCTGTGGATCCCAGCTCAACCTTGACCTCCTAGATCCAAACCATCCTTCCGCATCAGCCTCCCAAGTAGCTGGGATTACCACCATGCCCAGCTAATTTTTGTAGTTTTTTGTAGAGGTGAGGTCTCACCATGTTGCTCAGGCTGGTAGGAGGGCTTCTAAAATGAAGGATGCTCACATCCAGAGATACTGGTCTGGGGCAAGGCCTGGGCCCTGATCCCTTTCAAAACTTCCCAGTGGTTCTAATATTGGGGGGGCAGGAGAGAGGATGTAGGGAAAACCACTAGATCCTAAGAAACGCGGTGGAGCTAGGGAGCAGTCCAGGAGTAGCTGGTGACCACATTGCTGGGGGCTTTATTAGCTGATTTACAGAGTTTGGAGTTTAGCCCGAGGGAGATGGGAAGTCCCTGGTGGGTTTTAAGTTTTCAAGCAGAGGCAGACGTCAGTCTATTGCTTTATAAAACAAAGCCTTTTAGGAAAAACTTAGTTCAGTATTTCCTCTCCTTCCCTCTCCCTAACTGCCAATGTAGAAGGCTCCCTAGAGAGGTTCACTCAGGACCACCAGAGTCAATTGGACCCTCAAGGCCTCCCGGCCCATCTCCCTGGCCTTTCCTTTCCTCTGCAGACCTGCAGGCCTTTGACCTGCCTCCAGTAGGGAATGGTCTTCCGAATGCCCAGCCCCTTCTCTCCCCTCTTCTCCCCACCATCTGCCTAGAGGATCTGGCCCATTTCACCCGGAGCTTCTTTTCCAGCACAGCCAGAAATGACACATGAACTTCCCCAGCCAGCAGCACAAGTGGCAATTTCATCTCCCTGCTGCTTTCTGAAGCTACCACTCTGGGTCAGACCTCTCAGCTTTTCCTTAGGCATTTTGTAGGGCTGTCTGGGTCCCTCCTGTGTTCACAGAATCCTGGATACACCTCCTCCTGCCAGCTGTAAGGAGAGCAGTGAAAGGATGAAGAGTCTTTGAGGCAGACTTGGGTTAGAAACCTGATCTCACCTCTCCTTAGCTTTGTGACCTCCAGGGAGTCGCTTAATCTCTCTGACTCTCAATTTCCTCATTTGTAAAATAATGACACCAACATCTTGGGACAGTTGTGAGGAGTAAATGAGAGAACCGTGTAAAAGCCTGAATGTTGTGCCCAGCACACAGTAGGTCTTCAATAAATGGTAATGTCATTTACTACTAGTAATTTAAAATAAATAAAATAAGGCTGGGTGCAGTGGCTCATGCCAGCATTTTGGGAGGCCCGGGCTGGAGGATTGCTTGAGCCTAGGAGTTTGAGACCAGCCTGGACAACACAGTGAGACCCCATCTCTAAAAATAAAACATAAGTAATTAATGTTAATTATTTGTGCTGAGTGCTCTGCCAAATTACAGAATTTCTTTGAGCTTCAGTGTCCCCTTTTATAAAATAAAGGGAAGATAGATATGTCACCTAGTTTGTAGGGTTGATGTGAATACCAGCATGCAAGCAGTTCGAGAGACTTCTAGCAACTTTATTAGATCTGGAGGCTACTTGTGGGCTAAGAAGATGCTGCATATCTAACAGAGCCGTCGACCTTCCGGCCTGCACTTGGGTTATGGGGATTTACACCACTGCTTGGCTGGCAGATAGCATAGGCACCTTTCCAAATGCACGAGGAAGAAGCCTAGGAGCTGGCGTAGCATAGCCAGCGTCTGGCACGCAGTGCTACAAGAGCATCATGTCTGAATGGTCTAAGACAAGATCTTCCAGGACAAGTCCTCATAAGTGATCGTGACTGGAGGGCAGAGGCCAGCTCTGATTGGTACACCTCTCCCCTCGTCCTTCATTCACTGAACAGGAGTTAATGAGGGGAAGGGTCTATTCAATGGAATTTGACCAGAGGACCCAGGAATAGCGAAATCTTGACCTCCAGTCTTTCCATGAAGTTCTCGAGGCTGTGAGGATAAAAATAATTGAGAAGCCAAAGCACCCCTTTGTTATGAGCTTGGGTGAGTGCGAGATTCCACTCATAGCAGGCAGTCTGCTTTTGGAGCTGGTGGGGCACCCTGCTTCAGCCTCACAGCCCAGACTTCCCGAGGGCTGTGGGCCCAGATGAGGAGCCCTGCCAAGTGCTCTGGCACTCTCCATAGGAAGAAAGGAGAAAGAAGATGCCAGTCTGCAAGAGAGCCCATGCTGTCTCACTGACCCACTGGCACAAAGGAAGCTGAAGAAGGACCACAGAAATGTGGGTGAGTTTACACAGATAGTGACTCTGTCCCTATCTGTGCCTTGGAAACTGACCAAGTAAATTAGCATCCCTAGAAAAGGCAAGGCAAGGAAAGGGGCTGGAAGGGAGTGTTTTTCCAACTCCTACAGGGTCCCTTGCCTTCATGGAGCTTATGGTCTAGCAGGGACAATAATTACTGACACGATTAAGTGATTACAATGTACTATGCAGGAAAAATGTGGGAGGTTATAAAAGCATGTTTGGGAGGTTAGCGAGGCTATGCTGAGGAGCTGCTCTGGACGCTGGAATGTTCAGGATGACTTACCTAGGCAAGCAAGGTGGGGAGAGAGGGCAGAGCAGTAAGAGGCAGACAGAATCACACAGATGCACAGTAATGAATGAGAAACCTTCTCCAATACCTTCTCACAAAATTGTCAAGGCCAGAAACTCTTCTGATCTCACCTACCACTAAACACCATGCTGCCCAGATTCGGTCCTCAAGCCTTTGCCAGTTTTGTTTTTGTTTTTGCTTTTGTTTTTAAGATGGGGTCTTGCTCTGTTGACCAGGTTGGAATGCAGTGGCTCAGTCATGGCTCACTGCACCCTTGACCTCCTGGGCTCAGGCGATTCTCCCATCTCAGCCTCCCAAGTAGTTGGAACTACAGGTGCAAGCCACTACACCTGGCTAAATTTTTTTATCTTTTGTAGAGACGAGGTCTTGCTATATTTCCCAGGCTTGTCTCAAACTCCTGGGCTCAAGCAGTCCTCCTGTCTTGACTTCCCAAAGTGCTGGGATTATAGGCATGAGCCACCGTGCCTGTGCCTAGCCACTTTGCCAGTTTTATACTACGCAGTGCCCTGGGGGACACCACTATGGCTCTTTCCCATGCTCCAGACCCCAGGTATCCACTGGCTCCTGGGCATCTCCATTTGGGTGTTCTTCAGGCACCTCAAACCCAACATGTCCAAAATCACACTCCTCCATCCCGCTTCCACCCCACCACTTCCTCCTCCTGGGTTCTGCATCTCAGTGAAGGACAGTTCCATCCAGCCGGTGCTCAGACCGGAAGCCTAATGTCTATGTAGACTCGTCTTCTTCCTCCCTTCATAATCCCATTAGTTCATGAGCATGATGGATTTGAGCTACTTAGTATTTCTCTGCTCACTCTCTTGGCATCTAGTCATCCGTGTACTCCTGTCATCGTAGCTGCTGGCTTGGAATCAGATGGTCCTCCCTCTCTTGCCCTTGGAATTGTGGTTACCTTCCAACTGGTCCCCAGACTCTTAACCATTGTGATATTCTGTTAAGTTACTATTTGTGATCAAGCGAGATGTCCCTAGCAGCCACCCATCCCTGGGCAGGTGGAGAGCAAATGCCGTGATTAAGATAGGTTCAAGTCCTGTCACTCACTGTCAGTGTGACCCTGAACAAGTTGTGCCACCTCTCTAAGCCCATTTCCTCACCCAGAAAACAGCTAGTAGGTACTTAAGGGCTGCCGCTTTTTGTCTGCCCCAATATACTTTCCCCTCCTCAACTTCCTTTGAGTGACCTGCCCCTCCTCAACTCTACCCGGTGGGGGTGATGATTACAGGGCCTGATCCCTGATCACAGGGGCGGGCATAGGCCCAGCGTACGCTGCTCAGAGCCCTTCTCCTGAGAGTTGGACTCTTGAGGGCAGTCACAGGGATCGAAGTTAGTTGGCTCTACCAACTCCACTCAGTGGAGAATAAGCCGTGGTCTCATCCCAGTTATTCCTAAACCTGATTGTCCATCTTTTCCTTCAATTCTGAAAACTGTCCAGTGTCCTTCTGACATTTTCTCTCTCTCTCCCTCCCCCTCTCTTTTTCTCTGCTTAAGTCAGGGCCTATTGGTAACTCTAAATCCTAAAGTCTACATGACAGCACTGCTGGCAGGATGAAATCGGTCAATGCCCATGTAGCCCACTTCCAAGAGTGCTAGCTATTGTCATGAAGGCCACCCCAGCCATCCTGATGCCAGCCTCAGTGGGGCCATTTAATGGACCTAGGGCATCCAGTAGGTGACTGGAATCGTGCCTGGTCTGCTGATCGCTGACTTCTCCACCTTGCACAGTGTCTGGCATTCAGTAGGTCCTCAGTGGACATCCATTTGCTGTTGACTGATGTTGAGTCTTCAGATCCAACTATTTGCTGTTCTTTTGGAGAGGATGGCCTTTGTAAACCTTAGCTTGGCCCAAGCTCCTTAGCCTGTGATTATAAGAGGAGTTAGTCCTCTTGCAAGAGTTTCCCTGGTCTCCAGGTCAGAATCTGTCCTCCAGGAATTCCTCAAGCTTCAGTGCTTTTGTCCCGGATGTCTTGTTTCTGTCTCTTTAGGATCACCTCAATCCCTCTACTCTGGGAAATTACTGCTCCTCCACTCTAATCATGTCATTTGAGTAAACCCTCTAGTCATTGTGCCCTATTCCATGGTCACAGGGGTGATCAAGGGACAGGGTAGAGACCACAGAGCTGCCTTTGTTTCCAGAGCTGAAATGCTGCTAGTCAGGGGTTGCTGGCAGCCATCTCCCTCCAACATGGTAGACATCTATCTGCAGCAAAAAGGAAACAGAGAAGAATGTGGAAGACAAAAAGAGATGTGGCAGTATCATTTGAATTCTTCTATTCAGTCTGCTTTTGTGACAAACACCCTCTAGGTAAAAGTTTGACTCATTTCTTCACTTAACAAACTTTTATTGAGCTCCTAGTCCATGAAGTAGAATACAGAAAAGAGTGAGGCAATGCCACTGTCCTTGGGGGAGTAATTGTGCTTTGACAAACATTAGTATGTGCATGCCTATAGACACACACATACACACTCACAGTGGATAATGCAGGAGGCACAAAAGCAAGAAGGTACAACTATCATTTGAGCCAACATCAGGGAGGGGCAGCTAAACAAAGACTTCATGAAAGTGGTGACCCTGGAGGAGTCTTGAAACTCCCCTGGCAGGAGTAATCCTCAGTGGGTCTGCCCTTCAAAGTAAGGGCCTGGGTTTCCAAAGCTGCTCAACTAGAAACCCTTTGTGGACTTCTTTCTAAGAATTAGCCCTTGTCACATGAGCATGCTGCTGAACTGAAGGCCTTCACTGGGACGTGGCATAGTGCTGGAAGGGAACCACTGAATGCTGATGCCCTGAGCTGTCTGCCCCACAGATCTCCCATTGTGTCCTGTCATTTCCTCCGGAAGTTTTGCTGTTGGAAGGCCGCCCTGACCTACCTCTTCAGGTTGATCAAATGGCCCAATTATTTGTGTAGGATCCCAGATTGTCTTGAGCTGAATGGATGGGAATAGGAGGGGGGGCTGTCTTGAAAAGAAAGTGCCAGAGGGAGTCAAGCCATCCACAAGCTGTTAGCTGGAGCCTTCCCCACAAAGGATCCCTTTGTTATTCCAGGAGGTGTTGTCACAAGAGCTTGGCCACAGCTCCCGGAGCACATCCAGGAACTGTTCTAGTGAAAGTGCTGGCAGGGAGCTCTGTCTAGTGGCCTGGAACAGATTCTAATCTTGAGGAGACTGGGAGGGGGATCACCCGCCAGGCTGTCCAGCGCCACCTGCCCTGGGAGCTGGCCATCCCATGGGAAGTGACCGAGAAGCATGTTGGGACTCCACCATGGTGGGGACAGACCTCTTGGGGAAAGGGCTTATGGGCTGTGGACAGCTTCTTCTAAGAAAGGTTCCAAGGGCTCCTGCTTTTCCATCTTAAACCTTGTTGCAGACACAACTGAAGGTCTTCCTCTGTGATTTGCATAACACAGGCTCTCCCATCCGCTATCCTTTCCACATTGACCACAGCAGAGTATTGGAATAGGAAATTGATCTGAATTGCTGCCCTCTTGTAGTGGCTGAGCATATGTTATCTTTCGAACCTTAACACTTTGAAGAGTCACGGGGGGTGCTATTAATATTTACACAGGGACAAGTGACGTGAGCTGGGACCATCCCAGGCAAATCTAAGAGCTTGATTTCCTTACATATTCCCTCAAACAAAAGGTCAAGAAAAAGGACATTGCCCTGAAGCAGATTGTTGGTGGAGATGGCCAGTCAGCCTTTCCAAATTCCTCTTTTGCTTCACGTCTTTCGCGCCATGTTTCGTAACAGGGTTTTCTGAATCAATACAGGCACAGCTTGCCTTACGACCTCCAGCCAGACTTTGCTGAGGATGGCATAGCCAAGAACATGATCTAGACATGGTTCCCTGTGCAACTATTCTTCTATTGTTTTGTTTTGTTTTGTTTAACACAAAAGACTTTTAAAAATATAGGCTTGTGCCGGGCTTGGTGGCTCAGCCTGTAATCCTGCACCTTTGGGAGGCTGAGGTGAGTGGATTGCCTGAGCCCGCGGGTTCAAGACCCGCCTGGGCAGACGAGACCTCATCTCTACAATAAAATAAAATAAAAAATTTAGCCGGGTGTGGTAGCGCGCTGTAATTCCGGCTACTCGGAAGGCTGAGGGGAAGGATCGCCGGAGCCCAGCAGGTCGAGGCTGCGGTGGTCGGGAGCGGCCACTGCTCTCCAGTCTGGGCAACAGAGTGAGACTCCAACTCAAAAAAAAAAAAATAGGCTTGTGTATGGGAAATGGGACAATACCAAGTGTGGATGACGCCACACAGCAACAGAGACAGGCACACTGCTGGCATGATGGTAGCTGCACTTTGTTTTGTTTGCTTTTTGTTTTTGAGTTGGAGTCTCACTCTGTCGCCCAGACTGGAGTGCAGTGGCAGGCTCCCGGCCACTGCAGCCTTGACCTGCTAGGCTCCGGCGATCCTTCCGCCTCAGCCTTCCAAGTAGCCAGAACTACAGGCGCGTGCTACCATGCCTGGCTACTGTTTGATTTATTGTAGAGACGAGGTCTTGCCAAGTTGCCCGGGTGGGTCTCGAACCTGTAGGCTCAGGCAATCCACTCACCTCGGCCTCCCAAAGTGCTGGGCTTACAGGCTGAGCCACCGAGCCCAGCCGGTAGCTGCACTTTGGATGGGAAGAGCATAGTCCCCTCAGCCCAGGGACCCAGGCCCTGGGTGCACTCCTTTGGGAAACTCGTGCATGTGCAGGACACCCAAACAAAAACGTTTGTACCAGCATCATCTATTATTGTAAAAAACTGGAAGCAACCCAAAGGTCTACCAACAGAGTCATGGATTTTAAAACACGGTGACAATACATGAATTGGAGAGATATGTGTTCACATGGATAAATGTCAAAAACAATATTAGAGCCGGGTTCAGTGGCTCTAATCCCATGCCTTGGGAGGCTGGGGTGAATGGATTGCCTGAGCCCGCGGGTTCAAGACCCGCCTGGGCAACTTGGCGAGACCTCGTCTCTACAATAAATCAAAACATTAGCCGGGTGTGGTAGCGCGTGCCTGTAATTCCAGCTACTTGGAAGGCTGAGGCGGAAAGATTGCCAGAGCCCAGCAGGTCAAGGCTGCGGTGGCCGGGAGCGGCCACTGCACTCCAGTCTGGGCAACAGAGTGAGACTCCAACTAGAAACAAAACAAAACAAAACAATATTAGGAGAAAAAAGCAAGATGCAGGATGAGGGTTCCTTTACTGTGAGGTTGTCTATAAAAGACTCAAGACATGTAATAGGATCCTATGGGCTGTTGATGGATTCTCACACATATGGCAAAGGTGTATAAACATGCATGAAAATAATCAACACTAAATCCAGGACAGTGTGGGCAGGAGAAATGTGAGGAGGGTCAGGAGGGTAATACAGACAGCTTCAACTGTCTAATATTTCTTTTCTTAAGAGGGATGCTGGATACGCAAGACTCACTCCAGGCTTTTGCATGAGCCAGGTCTGCATTCTCATTCCAGTGTCCAGCCCTTCAGGAGACCTCAGGCATGCTACGCAATGACTTTCTCCTCTGTAATGAGGTACTCATAGTACCACCTCACAGGGAGGCTGTGAAATCCTTTCATAATGTTTTGTAAGGATTTATTTCATTCTCTACATAAAGGTGTGATCTTTGCTCCTTCTGCAATAAACCCTGAAGGCAGGTGCTCCAGAAACGGAAACCAGACTGAGTGGGTGCCCACGACCGTCCCGGGAGCCTAGGCTGCAGCGCGGCCTGGTATGATGTGGTTATTTGCAAAGATGCCCCCACCCCCATCCTGGTGTTTTCTGGCCAGGTGTCCTGCTCAAGATCTCTCTCCCTCTCTCTTCCTCCTTCCTGTTTTTCCCCCTGCTCAGTCACAGGACTAGAAAGGCAGAGGCCATGGTCACCTGGCTGTCAACAAAGCTGGGATTCTAATCCATGTCTTGGAGACAAAGCATTTCCAAACTACACATAAGCCAAGAGTCTGCAGCCATAGTCACCTTAGAACTACCTGGGAATCTTTTAAAAAACGCCAATACCTGGGCCTTGCCCTTGAAATCTCTGATACTATGGCCACACAGGTGTAGTATTTTCAGAGCTCCTTGGGTGGTGGTGACTCCCAGCCAGGCTGAGGTCTCCTGCACTCCAGTCCCTGCCCACATTGCCCCTTGCAATGCTCTCTAGTCGACTGGCCTTGTGATGTGCCAGCCGGTAGTGAGTCTGTTCCCTCTAGCCTGTGAGCTTCTCAATAGCAGTTTGCACCCTTCATGTTTATGTCCCCAACACGTGGCATGATCTCTGGGATACTTTTGGAAGAATGCTCAGAACTCTGCAAGAGGAAAGAGCTGAGACCGAGAAGAGGAAGTTTTGGGGAGGCGGCCAGACTTGGCCTGCCCAACACGAGGAGTGTCAACCCAAAGGAAGGGCTCCCCGTCATGTCCTGGGCGCCCCACAGGAAGGAAGATTCAGGAAGAAGTGAAGGCTGGTCCTTCCTCAAGGGCAATTGCCTATGTTCAGAGTCTGTGTGTTTCCTTCTCCACGATGACTAAAGTGGACATTACCTCCTCACATATCTTCCTCCTAGAGTTACAGAATCCTGTGCAGGAAGCAGAGGGAGACCTTCCACTCCAGCTTCCAGCCAAGCCAGTGCAGAGATGCTCGCCACAGCAGCTCCGTGCTCTCCATGGCACGGAGACTTTAAGCTTCATCGGACAATCAGCATGGACTGCTCTGACTATGAGAAAAGTCCCTTCTTCCTTTGGTCAAAGTTCATCTCTGAGACTCCTGTCATCTACCCTAGTTCCACCCTGTGGGGTGGCATCATACTTTTGTCCCACATAGGGTCTTGTAGGCCACAGAAAAGAGTTTGGATCTCATTTCAAGTGAAATAGGGACCAAATGAAACATTATTAAATTGAGGGGTGGCAATGTGATTTGATTCATGATTTCAAAAGAACATTCTGAACTACATGGCTTCTGGATTGTAGGGCAGTGGGAGTAGAGCCCAGAAGATGGGTTGGAGAACTATCGGGACAGTTCACACAGGAAATGATGGCAGCTTGGGCAATGATGCTAGCAGTACAGTTGGATTGGGAGGTGCTTTGGATCCAGAACCAACAAAATTCACAGATGGATTAGATGTGGGTATGTGAGTATTTGCCTAGTATCAGATAATTTCGGCCTTTATGTATCATTCTGTTTTATGTGCCTTTTTTTTTTTTTTTT
>NW_007249923.1:365960-370114 GCF_000164805.1 Carlito syrichta | reverse complement strand
TGTTGTAGAGATGAGGTCTCACCAAGTTGCCCAGGCAGGTCTTGAACCCACGGGCTCAGGAAATTCACTCACCTCGGCCTCCCAAAGTGGGATTACAGGCTGAGCCACCAAGCCTGGCCTATGTGCCATTTTTTAACAAGAAATAGCTAGATTTAAAAAATTCATATTGAAAGAATGGATAATTTAATCTATTCACAATTACTGGGATCATTGATTCTAGTAATTTTACTTATTTTATTAATTTAATTATTTCATTAAATTTGTTTTGTAAATTAAATTTATTTTAAATATTTTTTTTTGGAGTTGGAGTCTCACTCTGTCACCCAGACTGGAGTGCAGTGACCGCTCCCGGCCACCACAGCCTCGACCTGCTGGGCTCCGGCAATCCTTCTGCTTCAGCCTTCCAAGTAGCTGGAACTACAGGCACGTGCTACCACGCCCAGCTAATTTTTTATTTATTGTAGAGATGAGGTCTCGCCAAGTTGCCCAGGTGGGTCTCGAACCCGCGGGCTCAGGCAATTCACTCACCTCAGCCTCCCAAAGCGCGGAATTACAGGCTGAGCCACCGAATCCAGCTGTGATATTTTTATTAATTTATCTTCTTAGATATTTTATACTTAATTTATATTAGCCCCAAATTTATATTTTCTGGTTTCTGCTGTTGTTTTTCTGGTTGTTACCTTTTTTTCTCATTCTTGATTTGCCATATTTATCAAGTTTTGCTTCTCTCTCTCTCTCTCTCTCTCTCTCTCTCTCTCTTCCCCCCTCTCTCTCTCTCTTTTTTTTTTGAGTTGGAGTCTCACTCTGTCGCCCAGACTGGAGTGCAGCAGCCGCTCCCGGCCACCGTAGCCTCGACCTGCTGGGCTCCAGCGATCCTTCCACCTCAGCCTTCCCAGTAGCCAGAATTACAGGCACGCGCTACCACGCCCGGCTGATTTTTTTGATTTATTGTAGAGATGAGGTCTTGCCAAGTTGCCCAGGCGGGTCTCGAACTCGCGGGTTCAGTCGATCCACTCAGCTCAGCTTCCCAAAGTGCTGGGATTAAGGCTGAGCCACCGAGCCCGGCTTCTCTTTCTTTCCGACAGGGTCTCTTTCTGTTGCTCAGGCTGGAGTGCAGCAGATGCAACCATAGCTCACTTGAACTCCTTGGCTCAGGTGTTCCACATACTTGGGACTACAGGCCCTGCAAATTTTGATTTTTATTTTGCAGAAATGAGGTCTTGCTATCTTGCCCAAGCTACCCAGTTTTATTTCTTATCTCCTACCTAATTTTCCTTCCCCTTTTCAACACATTACTTGTAAAAGTGTCTGACATACAATCATTTTGCCCTTCCTTCCCACGTGGAGAAATCAGGACATCTGCTCATGTCCTGAAATCAGCCCCTGAAAAGAAAAGCAGAGAAAACAGGAGGATGAGAACGAGAAGTCAGGTGTCCAAGGTCAGCCGCCTCCCCTAACCTGACCCCAGCCTCGCCCCAACACAGCCTCGGTTCCTTCTAAGACCGACTCTCTGCCAGGCCCGGAGGTGACCAACAGCGGCAGGTTGCCAGGGCCGACTCCCGGCCTTAGCGCTCCAGGACCAGGGGAGCCGCACCCTTGAGGAATTCAGAGAAGACCCACTAGAGGGCACTGCAGCACTGCTTTGAAAAGACATCCACGCCTTTGCGTCCGCTCAATTAGCAAAGTGCTACCCTATTGAGCACCTGTTTAGCACAAAGCCCTGGGCTAGGGCCTGAGATGCAAAGGTCAGGGCACAGGTGCTGCCCACTGCCACACGGGGTGGCGGGAGGTGAGGGGGAGCGTTCAGAGCCCGTGAAGGGGGGGTGAGGAGGTGGCACCCAGGCAGGGCGTGGCTTTTTCTTCCCTCTGGGGACTTTGACTATAGGACACACAACCCAAATACATACGTCACATAAACAACACACATACACGCACACATCATACGAACAACACACAGACACCACACACGCATGTCCGCATCCCATGAGCCCTGCAGACCCGGGGCTTGAGCACCTGTGAGGAGCCCACTGTGGGATTCCAGGGCCAACCTCAGAGGAGGCAGGTTAGGACTCCAGGAGAATGTGGAGCAGAGCAGCGGTGAGTTTACAACTTGAGAGAACAGCCCACACGGCCCCCAGACAATCCACACATCATTAGAGTCACTGTAAAAGAGCCCTATTAAAATGTGCACATGTTAACCACATGTTACCCAAGGTTATATGGACTCATCGATCCCGACTAACACATTAGCACAGATTTACTGAGTGCTGAGGTTGGGGTGGGGGATCTTCTGTCAGAGGGTCATAGGGGAGGAGGATGCGAGCCAGCCCTGCGGGAGAGCTGACTGTGCGCAGGCGCTGTGCCTCCGCTCTTGCCTCTGCAGTGGGCTAAGATGTTACCCCCATTTTACAGAGGACACCAAGGCTCAGAGAAGTGAAGTGGCTCACGCAGGGTTGCGTGGCTGGTGGATAGAGGAGCCGGGATTCTAACTGTCTGAAGAAACTCTAGTTAGTTGGGGTGATAGGAACCCAAAAAGACCCAAAATAGCACAAGAAGATGAACACCTTTGTTTTCTTCCTTCCTTTCTCTCTCTCTCTCTCTTTTCTCTCTCTCTCTCTTTCCCGGCCTCCCTCCCTTCCTTCCTCCGTCCTTTCCTTCCTGGACTCAACATGTTCAGACTGCATTCACAAGAGTCCCATTTGAGAAGAAAAGGCAGCCCCCTGCCCAGGCTGCCATACCCTAATGTCTCTAAGTGGCCTTATGTCACCCAGAGATACAGCCTGTCACCTGAGCCTTCTGACCAGCAGACATTATGGGGCTGAAGGATCGATGGTGGGAAAACATGCCTGTGAGTTTGTGGCAAGCTCTGGGGGGAGACCCACAGTGAAATCCCAGAGGCTCTCAAGCAAGGTCATACCATCTGCAACAGAGAACTGTGTGCCAAAAAATAAAATTTTAAAATGTCCACAGGGCACCAAGTGACCCTGCAACCACAACTGCCCACCATGAGCTTGGTCTAGTAAGACCTACCAGGCAGTAAGGTCAAGCAGGCCCAGTGACACTCCTCCATCGTAAGACGGAGGCTCAGGATTGAACATGAGCAGACCGGAAATCACATACCCATGACTGCATGGGTTCCTGTCCAACCGGCCACAGGAGGAAGGAAAAGCCTGAACCTGGGCTACAGATGGGTCGGCTTCCTATGTACCTGCAAACGGAAAGTGATGGCCTCCCTCAGGGGTGGCCTTGAAGAAACATGGGGAAAACCCTCCAATAAACAGGCAGAGTTTCAAATGGTACCTCTCATCATCCCCTTTGTGTGGAAAGAGAAGTGTCCTGAAGTTTAAACGCGTACAACTCACAGGCAGTGGTCAACGGCTTGGCTGGCTGGTCAGGGGCCTAGACGCGAAGGAGATGGATTGGAAGAGGAGAATCAAGAGGTCTGGGGTGGCGGATGTGGATGGACATTTGGGGGTGGACCAAAGTGTGAAGATCTCTGTGGCACATGTTAACTCCTGTCAGAGAGCGTTCCATTATGAAGAGTCACTGAACGACCAAGTAGAAAAAATGGCTCGGTCAACTGACATCATTGTCCAATGCCTTTGTCATTGGACACCCAGTGGTGGCATGAGGGGCACAGTGGCCACGGTGCAGAGATGGAGGTTACACAGCACTCAGCCGCTTGACTCCCCCTTACCAAGCCCCATCTAGGTACACCTAGGTACTTCCTTCCCTGAATGTCCAACCTGCTCAGGTGCCAGGGAGGTCAGAGAACCTCCACGAGTCACCACAAGGGGGCGATGGCTAAACAGGTACATCCTTTGGCAGCAAGGAACTCACCTGTGGAGAAACTCCAATGGAATTAAGAGGGTATACTTCTCTTTCCCTTGTTACAGAATGGAGCCAAGGAAACTTCAGGAACTGGTAGAGAGGGAGAGAGAATCCAAAAGTATGGCCAAAAGTAGGTTAAAGAGCTTGACTAATGTTGAATTGAGTAGGTGGAACCAAAGGTATTTTCTATTTTCTTTTTTGTTTAAGAATACATTTAATAGCCGGGCTCAGCCTGTAATCCCGCACCTTTGGGAGACTGAGGTGAGTGGATTGTCTGAGCCTGCGGGTTCGAGACCCGCCTGGGCATCGAGACCTCATCTCTA
>NW_007249923.1:356888-365730 GCF_000164805.1 Carlito syrichta | reverse complement strand
TGCGGTGGCTGGGAATGGCCACTGCACTCCAGTCTGGGTGACAGAGTAAGACTCCAACTCCAAAAAAAAAAAAAAATACACTTAATATTGTATTGGGATTTTAAAGCTTTCAAATCATCCTCAGGTAGATTTTTGTGTGTGTGTGTGTAGGGAAGCTTGGAAAAAGTCTTGCGAAGTCATCATGGTCTTATCAACAGACAGGCTCAGAGACTTTAGCTGACTTGTTTCAGTTCCCACAGCTCAGCTGGTCAGAGATGCTAGACCTAAACACAAGACCTTCCAAGTCAAATAACTTGGATTCACATTCAGTCTTGCCACCACTGGGTTTTGGGTCCTCAGGCTTTCTTTGCGGTTCAGTTTTCATCTAACAGAGGGAGAATAGGTGAGCTTAGTCGTCGATTTTTTTTTTTTTTTTTTAGTTGGAGTTTCACTCTGTCACCCAAACTGGAGTGCAGTGGCCGCTTCCGGCCACTGCAGCCTTGACCTGCTGGGCTCCGGTGATCCTTCTGCCTCAGCCTTCCAAGTAGCTGGAACTACAGGTACGTGCTTCCACATCCGGCTAATTGGTTTGTGTTTTTTTTTTGTATTGTAGAGATGAGGTCTCACCAAGTTGCTCAGGCGGGTCTCGAACCTTCAAGCTCAGACAATCCACTCACCTCAGCCTCCCAAAGCGCAGGATTACAGCCTGAGCCACCGAGCCCGGATTAGTCGTTGATTTTTAACCTTTTTTTAAGTTGGGGTCTCACCCTGACGCCCAGGCTGGAGTGTGGTAGCATGATCACAGCTCTGCTGCCTTGACCTCCTGGGCTCATGCAATCTTTACGCCTTCGCCGCCCAAGTAGCTGGGACTACAGTGTGCACCTCCATGCCTGGCTCATCTTTTTATCTTTTGTAGAGATAGTCTCATTGTGTTCCCTAGGCTGATCTCCAACTTCTTGGCTCAAGCAGTCCTCCTGCCTCGGCCTCCCAAAGTGCTGGGATTACAGGCATGAGACACCGCACCTGGCCTGATTTTTAAGCTGTGAACAAGTACCTACACCTGTGTTGCCAGTGATGCTGGAGCCAGCATGCACCAGGCTCCCCGCTCCCTTCCCCAGAGCCCCTTGTTGAGCATTCACAGCACACCACTGCATGCAGCCCAAGATGCAGCTCTCAGCCCTCACCTCGAGTGCCCAGAGTTATACTTACTTTTGAAACAAGAAATAGAAGTATAGTGTGCGACATTTTAAAAACTATCCCTGCCTTGTCCCCTGAATCATTTCCCCTCCCAGGAGACCGCTGTTGTCACCAGTTCCTTGCATGGTCACGTATCCCTAACAGAAGAGCCCTGCTGGGCCAGGTGGTTCCCTGTGCAGACCACAAGGCCTTCCGGAATATGTCAGATTCAGGTTCATCGAATGCTATGGAACCCTTCTTCGTGCCAGTCTCTCTCACAGATATTGTCTCTTTTGATTCTAAAAACACCAAACAAAAATACTTGTAAGGTAGCATTAAGACCCTTAGTTTGGCTAAGACCACCCAACAAGACAGTGACACCATCCAGGCCCGACCCGGTTCCAGGTCCTGTGCCTCCTTTGCCTGAACCACTGCTCCGAAGTCATGCGAGAAATCTGCCCACGCACTCCCTGCATTCCCAGCCACAAGCAACCGCGGTCCTGTCGGAGTCACTGCAGCTCTTATTCAAAAAGAAGTATAACTTTGGGCACTTGATGGAGTGAGTGTCTCTGGGTCTGCCTCATGATCACCATTCTGTGCTGCGTGTGTAACTGTGGTGTCTGTGAATAGGCATGCCCCTGCATGGCTTTACTTTGTAAGGAGACTGTGAGCTTCCGGAGAGAGGCAGCCTTATGACACCTCCAGTCGACCCTCCAGCATGAAGAGATAAGGTCCCAGAGGCCTCAGCTCAGAGATAGGGGGGGCACCCATTTCCTTTATGGCACCTTCCCTCAGTGACAGGCAGGGAGAGGCTCAGGCGGTTGGAACCAAGGCCCTGTTCCACCCCACCCCACAGTCACTTTGACCCTGTTTTCCATGGAATCTCTTTCTCTGCCCAGAGAGGCTGCCACACTCCAGGTGGGGACACTAGAGGCCATGGGCCCCAAATGTAGGGCGTTGCCCTAAAGCCAAGCTCTCATCCAGTGTCTGGCTGTTCTCAGCTCCACGAAGTGCCTACAAGAGCACCAGAAAGATCCGCAGCTCCTTATACTTGGAAACTGCCTCCCGCTTTGGCCACCTCTGAGTGAGAGCTCCGCGTCCTGTGCATCCCGAATCTGAAGGATGGCCATCAGGGTAGTTAACAGCCCATGTGGCACACCTCTGCTCCTCAGAGGAACTGGTGCTGTGCTCCTGGGGATGGGGGTTGGGCTCTGGAGAGGAACTGTTCGTTTATTTATTGTTTTTATTTTTATTTTGAGTCAGAGTCTTACTCTGTAGTCCAGACTAGAGTGCAGTGGCACAATCACAGCTAACTGCAGCCTTGAACTCTTGGACTCAGGTGAGCCTCCCTCCTCAGTCTCCCAAGTAGCTGAGACCACAGGTGCATGCCACCACACCCAGCTAATTATTTGTATTTTTGTAGAGATGAGGTCTCACTATGTTGCTCAGACTGGTCTCAAACTCCTGGCCTCAAACAATCCTCCCACCTGGGCCTCTCAAAGGGCTGGGATTATAGGCGTAAGCCATCACACCCGGCCTAGAACTGCTCATTTAAACAGGTGGGACCTGTTGGAAGCTAACCTCTCCTTTCTGAGTTCAAGAAGTTTCCACAGGGTTGTGGCTTGAATGAGACAGGCAGGGAAGGCTATGTCTGGGGAGAGGTCCTGGGAGAAGGTGTGGGAGGAAGGAAGAAAGTAAAGGAAAAAGGGAGGGCTCCCAACACCGGCAGGGAGGGCTTTGCAATAAAGAACAGACAAGTGTCAGAGAATGGAAACTCTACAACAGATTTCCCAGTGGGTCTCCTCTTGCCGAAAGGTCGTCAGTCAATCAACCTAATGTTCTTTCCAAACTCAGCTTTCAAGAAAAGCTAGATTTTAACTATACTAATTAGATTTCTAGCCTATTCCTTTTTCTTTTTTTTTTAACCTGAGAAACTAAGTGAATTTTAGGATTTTGAACCTATCTACCTGAGTGGAATCCCCACCCTATCTCCAGCCCTCTCAAACAAAGAATCTAAGATATAAATGATGTTAATGAGATTTTATAAACTATTTTGTTGGAGGTATTTTCTGCTAGGCACATTGGCTCACACCTGTAATGCCAGCACTTTGGGAGGCCGAGGCAGGAGGATTGCCTGAGTCCAGGAGTTCGAGACCAGCCTGGGCAACATAGTAAAAACTTGCCTCTACAAAAAATAAAAAATTAGTTGGATGTTGTGGTGCATGCCTGTAGTTCCAGCTACTTGGGAGGTTGAGGCAGAAGGACCACCTGAACCCAGGAGGCCAAGGCTGCAGTGAGCAGTGATCATGTCACTGCACTACAGTTGGAGCAACAGAGTGAGACCCCCGACTCAAAAAAAAAAAAAGCAGCACACCGTTTAACCTCCCAGAGCCTGAGCTCATTTTCTCATTTGTACAATAGAGATATTAACATTCTCTACCCCATAGGTTTGCTGCAAGGATTAAATGAGACGAAGTCTGTAAAGTGCTGAGCACAGTGTAAGCTAAGCATTCAGCAAATGTTAACTATGATTTTCTAACAGCCAAATCACTTCAAAAGCTGGGGTCCAATTTGTCAGCTTGCAGTTCCATCCCTTTCTGCAACTTGGCTTTAATGACTGCTAATTTTCAAGCTAAATTTTCACTTACTGAAGCATTTATCATAGCCTCTCTTTGAGAGCAAACTCGCCTCATAAATAAAAGAATGTGATTCAATTTATAAAATTTCTATTTTTGTTCAGCTGTATTTAGAACTAGCTTTCTCCACCGGCCAAGGAATTGGACTAGATAAGCTGTGAGATCCTTTTCCAGTGAAAAACTCTGTTTCTGTGTTGCATAAGATGGGGAGCTTGTGTCTGTCAACTCAAGTATCTTCGGGGCTCAAACATCAACAACATCAGATTAATATTTTATAGAGAATAATTTGCAAACGGAGCTGAACCAAAACACTTAATATCCGGTGATGAATGGTTTGTCAAGGATGAGGTCATTTGTATGCAGTACATAAATCAGAGAGGAAACAGACTTTTCCAGCCTAGTTTAGCGAACTTTACAAAATAAAGAATTAATCCAGAGGAAGCAATCCATGACACTGGGAGGAAAAAACTTTAAGATGCTGAGCAGTGTGTTATTTTCAGAGCCCCAGTTGGTATAAAATCTATGTCTTTAGCAATATGAAAATGGTTAAGTAAAATCTGGCTCATCCAAACATTTGGAAGACTATGCAATCTCTACATGGCTGCAGCGTAGAATAGTGGTTACAACCATCTGCTCTGGAGTTAGGCTGCCTGAGTTCAAACCCAGGCTTTACCTCTTACAACTCGATTTCTCTAGCCTCAGTTCCCTCTCTTTCACAATGGGATTAAACTAGTATAGACTTTGAAAAGTTGTTAAATGTAACGTTCTTAAACTAGTCGCTGGCCTAGTTAATACATACCAGCTTATGTGAGTCTTTAATAACAGAGTGACCGAAACTGCTAACCTTCTCAAATCCTTCTCTGTTTTTCTAGGATCCCTAGCTAGATCACAGTTCCCGGCCTCCCTTTCAGTTAGGTGTGATCATATGACTAGATTAAAGCCAACAGAATGAGAGCAAAAGTGACATAAAAACCTTCCATCGCTAAGCTGCAACCTCCCTGCTTGTTTGATGCAGACAAATACGGTGACTTTGGAAGCAAAGTTTTGGAGATGGTGGAGGCCAGGACGGAGTCTTCAATCCCTTTCAGAGGAGAGCTGCTGGTGGTTCCTGACACTTTCAGGGCTTCGTGCTAATGAGGAACATTTTTGTGCTAAGGCAGTGGGATTTGGGGATTTCCCAATTACAGCAGCAAACATTAACTGCTGCACAAAGGAATTTTATGTTAAGTAAAGAAAATAAAGGATATTTAAATGATGCCAGAGATGATGAGTTGTTTCCTCTCTAGTCATTCTTCCTTTCGTCTCTTCAATTGAGGAACACTTATGTACAGTGAAATGCAAAGATCTTAAGCGTACGTAGGACACAAGAGGTTCTGATGAATTGTACCTATGTAACCAACACACTAAGCAAAATGTAGACTGTTTCCATCACCCCAGAAGAGTCCCTTGTGCTCAACCCCTGTAGGCTATCATCAATCCAAATTGTCACCTTAAATTGGTTTTGCCCCTTTGTGAACATCATATGAGGGGAATAATGCATCATTTAATATATCGTTGAGATTCATGCATGTTACACCAATCGGTAGTTTATTGTTCTTTTTAATTGCTAAATAGCGTTCCATTGTATGAATATGCCACAATTTGTTTACTCATTCTCCTGTTGATAGACATTTGGGTTATTTCTAGTTTTTATTATAGTGAAAAAAGTGTTATAAATGTTCATATACAACTATTCTTGTAGATTTTTCATTTCTCTTGGGTAAATAAATATCTAAGCCAGGCTCAGTGGCTCAGCCTGTAATCCCACACTTTGGGAGGCTGAGGTGAGTGCATTGCCTGAGCCCGTGGGTTCAAGACCCGCCTGGGCAACTTGGTGAGACCTCATTTCTACAATAAGTCAAAAACTAGCCGGGTGTGGTAGTGCGCGCCTGTAGTTCCGGCTACTTGGAAGGCTGAGGCGGAAGGAGGCCAACAGGTTGAGGCTGGGTGACAGAGTGAGACTCCAACTAAAAAAAATAAAAATAAAAATAAATAAATAAATAAATAAATAAATACCTAGAAGAAGAATTGTGGTTATATTAGTTTTCTATTGTTGGTGCAACAACTAACTTACCATAAACTTAGTGCCTTTAAAACAGCACAAACTTATTATCTTACTTCTGGAGGTCAGAAGTCCAGCGCAGTTCTCACTGGGCTTAAAGCAAAATGTCACCAGGGCTGTGGTTCTTTCTGGAGGGTCTAGGAATTAACCCATTCCTTTGCCATTTTCAGCTTCTAGAGGTTGTATGTCTTCCTTGGGGCGTGGCCTCTTCCTTCCTCTTCAATTTCAACAGTGGAACCCTTTCCACCACGTGCGACTCTAACCTGTTCTTCTGCCCCCTCCTCCACTTTTAGAGATACTTTCAAGTACCTTGAGCCCCCTATATAATCCAGGGTAATTTCCCAATTTGAAAGTCCTTAGGCCAGGTGTGTAGCTCATGCCTATAATCCCAGCACTTTGGGAGGCAGAGGTGAGATAATTGCCTGAGCCCACAGGTTTGAGACCAGCTTGGGCAACTTGGTGAGTCCTCATCTCTACAATAAATTCCCCTTAAGGTTAGTCAGGCATGGTGGCACATACCTGTAGTTCTAGGTAGTTGGAAGGCTGAGGTGGAAGGATCGCCCGAGCCCAGCAGGTCAAGGCTGCAGTGGCCGTGAGCATGCCACTGCACTCCAGCCTGGGTGACAGAGTGAGACTCCAACTCAAAAAAACAACAACAAAAAAAGAAAGTCCTTAATTTAATCACACTTGCAAAATCCCTTTTGCCACATAATGTAATGTAGTCACAGGTTCCAGGGATTAGGATGGGGACATCTTTGGGGGATTATTATTCTGCCTATCATATTGGATCATAAACTAGGTGCATGTTTATATAAGAAACTGCAGAAAAAAATTTTTCCAAAGTGGTTGTACCATTTTACAGGCACTAGCAATTATATATGAGAGCTCCAGTTGTGCCGTATCCCTGCCAACATTGAAAATTTTCAGTCTTTTAAGTTTTAACCATCCTAATGCATGTGAGGTGATGTCTTTTTTTGAGTCAGAGTCTTACTCTATTGCTCAGGCTGGAGTGCAGTGGCATGCTCATGGCCATCGCAGCCTTGACCGGCTTGGCTCAGATGATCCTTCTGTCCCAGCCTTCCAAGTAGCTGGAACCACAAGTGCATGCCACCACACTGGGCTGATTTTTTTGACTTATTGTGGAGACGAGGTCTCATCATGTTGCCCAGGCTGGCCTCGAACCCCTGGACTCAGGCAATCCTCCTGCCTCGGCCTCCCAAAGTGCTGGGATTACAGGTATGAGCCACCACGCCCAGCCGGTGTGATAGCTTATTGTGGATTTGTTTATTTACTTGTTTGTGTGTTTATTTATTGTTTTATTTAGATTCAGAGTCTTGCTCTGTCCCCCAGGCTGGAGTGCAATGATGCAATCATAGCTCTGCAGCCTCCAACTCCTGGAGTTAAGTGATCCTCTTGCCTCAACCTCCCAAGTAGCTAGAACTACAGACACATGCCACCTCACATGACTTTTTTTTGTTTTGTTTTGTTTTGTTTTTTGGGTTTTTTGAGTTGGAGTCTCAGTCTATCGCCCAGACTGGAGTGCAGTGGCCGCTCCCCGTCACCGCAGCCTCGCCTGCTTTGTGCCGGCGATACTTCCACCTCAGCCTTCCAAGTAGCTGGAACTACTTGAGGTCTCGCCTGCCCAGGCGGGTGTCGAACCCGCGGGCCCTGGCAATCCACTCACCTCAGTCTCCCAAAGGCGCGGGATTACAGGCTGAGCCACCAAGCCTGGCGCTTTTTTTTTTTTAAAGTAGAGATGAGATCTCACCAAGTTGCCCAGGCTGGTCTTGAATTCCTGGCCTCAAACAATTCTCCTGCCTCAGCTTCCCAAAGTGCTGGGATTACAGGTGTGAGCCACCACACCCAGTCTTATTGTGGCTTTGAATTGTATTATAATGGTGATTTAAAATGTTGATTACTTTCCATGTGCTTATTGGTCATTCGAGTATCTTGTTTTGTGAAGTTTCTCTTCAAGACTTTTACTTACTTTTCATTGGGTGTTTGTCTTTTTATTAATGATACATAAGTTCTTTATATATTTTAGGTACAAGTGCTTGTTCATATATATAGCAAATATTTTTCCCAGTCTTTCCTTCCTTTTAGACAGAGTTTTACTCTGTCAGCCAGGCTGAAGTGTACTGGCATGAACACAGCTCATCACAGCCTTGAACACCTGGGCTCAAGCGATCCTCCTGCCTCAGCCTCCCAAGTAGCTGGGACTACACCCAGCTAATTTTTTCATGTTTTATAGAGCCAGGGTCTCACTTTGTTGCTCAGGCTGGTCTCAAAGTCCTGGCCTCAAATGATTCTCCTGCCTCAGCTTCCCAAAGTGCTGGGACTACAGGCGTGAGCCCCTGCACCTGACCTTCATTTTCTTAATAATGTCTTTTGATGAGCAGATATTTTTTAAAATGTGGTAAAGTCAACTTATTATTTTCCTTTTATGATTTAGGCTTCTCTAATAATCTTTGCCTATCCCTGTGTCACCATGACAGATTGCAATTTGCAAATGTGGCTGCAACACTATTTCCTATCCAGGCATTCTTCTGCAATGTGACCTTGCTTCTCCTTCCATTTTCCGTCAGTATTTGATAGAATTCACTGATGAGACCATCGGAGTATGGAGTTTTCTTTGTGGGAAGTTTTCTCAAAATTAGCATTACAAATCCAATTTATACAATGAGAATAAAGATATTTTAATTTGCTATTTCTTCTTGAGTCGGCTTTGATAAGTTGTGTTTTTCAAGGAATGTCTTCATTTCATTAAAGTTGTTGAATTTATTGGCATAAGATTGTTTATAATCGTCTTTTATACTTTCTAGGCTGATGGATCACTATTGGCTTCCCTCTTTTGTTCCTGAAGTTATAACCCATATTATTTATTTATTTATTTATTTTTAGTTGGAGTCTCACTCTGTCACCCAGACTGGAGTGCAGTGGCTGCTCCCGG
>NW_007249923.1:347020-356790 GCF_000164805.1 Carlito syrichta | reverse complement strand
CAGTTCGACCTGCTGGGCTCCGGTGATCCTTCCGCCTCAGCCTTCCAAGTAGCTGGAACTACAGGCGCGCGCTACCATGCCCGGCTAATTTTTTTTATTTATTTATTGTAGAGATGAGGTCTCGCCAAGTTGCCCAGGCGGGTCTCGAACCCACGGGCTCAGGCAATCCACTCACCTCAGCCTCCCAAAGCGCGGGATTACAGGCTGAGCCACCGAGCCTGGCTATAACCCGTATTCTCGCTCTTCTTTTTTTTTTTTAATTTGATCAGTCTTATAAAAGGTTTATCACTTTTTTTTAGAATAACAAAAAATATTTTACTAAAACATAAGATTTACAGAAGATTCCAGACAAGCCATACCAAATGGTCACAAGCATTTTTTTTTTTTAAGGGGGAATCTATACTTGACAGCAAAGTCACAATGTTATTAATGGGGCTGTGATGTTTAATGTTCCTATTTTGATACAAACAATCAAGCTTTTTCATCTATAGCATCTAAATAAAGTTAGACTTGTCTAAAGAACATATTCTAAAGAGCTGGTTAGCTGCTTTTAACCAATGCAATTAGATCACCATAAAAAGTAGGAAAAGAGACCATAAAATTAAACTACCTCCCCCCTCAAAGAAATAAAATAAAGAAAACACCCACCCCCCTGCAGTTAACTCTGACAACTGCCTTCATTCCCAGTACTTTATACTTAAACCATGATGGGTCAATGAACAAAACGCAGAGGCCACTGCTTTTACACACTTTGCAACAATCCAAATTACAATACTAGCCTCTGCTCATGCTTACGACTCTGCTCATGCTTACGACAGTGAATCAGAACAAGACAGAGATTTGCTAATGTGCAATTTTTTTTTTTTTTTTTTTTTTTTTTGAGTTGGAGTCTCACTCTGTTGCCCAGACTGGAGTGCAGTGGCCGCTCCCGGCCACCGCAGCCTCGACCTGCTGGGCTCCGGCGATCCTTCCGCCTCAGCCTTCCACGTAGTCGGAATTACAGGCATGCACTACGATGCCCGGCTGATTGTTTGATTTATTGTAGAGATGAAGTCTCGCTGCCCAGGCGGGTCTCGAACCCGCGGGCTCAGGCAATCCACTCACCTCAGCCTCCCAAAGGCGCGGGATTACAGGCTGAGTCACCGAGCCCGGCTGCTAATGTGCATTTTAATCACCAAAGGACTGAAGATGTCTGGGCTTTTGTTAGGAATGTTTCTAAACATATTAAATACATACAGTCGTCTTGGCAAAACAGAAGTGGCCCACACTTGATGATCAGATCAATTTAGGTATTATTCATGGCATATAGCCTAGTCCCTGTTCTGACACTTCCATGATTTGGGCTTCTTGGTCTACCACTGCTCTCCTACATCATCTGCTATTGGGTCATCTGGGTTGGGAGCACTCAACAAAGCCTGGATGGATCTGTGTGGATCTGCAGTGCTGGGGACCACTTAGCTTTCAAAATATCTAAACATATTCTTCCCAACTTGTCTGCATTAGGATGGTAGATTTTGGTCATGAAATGTTTGCAGGGGCTGCCATTGGGTATTCTTCTGGAAGGAATAGTTCAAATTTAAAATAATGGGCGTGCAGGGCACAGCGGCTCACGCCTGTAATCCCAGCACTTTGGGAGGCGGAGGTGAGAGGATTGCCTGAGCCCACAGCTTCAAGGCCAGCCTGGGCTAAGTTTAGCGAGACCGCATCTCTACAATAAAATTTAAAAATCAGCTGGGCGCGGTGGCGCGAGCCTGTGGTTCCAGCAATTTGGAAGGTTGAGGGCGAAAGGATCACCTGAGCCCATAAAGTCAAGGCTGCGGTGGTTGTGAGCATGCCACTGCACTCCAGCCTGGGCGCGGGCCACACAGTGAGACTCCTACTAAAAAAAGAAAGAAAGAAAGAAAGAAAATAGCAGGCGTTGCTCTCATCTGGTTCTGCTTTAATGCCAAGAACCGGTTCCTTCAGCAAACGCTGGATTTCCTTGATGATGCTTGCAGGGCAGCGGGGCCATCTTGTCGGGTCCCGACTTCCGGCCTCTGCTTGCATCTGCGGTTTATCACTTTCATCAATCTTTTTGCAGAACCAGCTTTTGGCTTTGTTCATTTCCTCTGTGATTTAACTACTATCTATATCACTGATCTATGCCCTTATCTTTATTATTTCTTGTTTCTTTTTCTTTTTTTTTTTTTTTTTTTGAGTTGTAGTCTTCACTCTGTTGCCCAGACTGGAGTGCAGTGACCGCTCCCGGCCTCCGCAGCCTCGACCTGCTGGGCTCCGGCGATCCTTCCGTCTCAGCCTTCCAAGTAGCCGGAATTACAGACACGCGCTACCACGCCCGGCTGATTTTTTGATTTATTGTAGAGATGAGGTCTCGCTGCCCAGGCGGGTCTCGAACCCGCGGGCTCAGGCAATCCACTCACCTCAGCCTCCCAAAGGCGCGGGATTACAGGCTGAGCCACCGAGCCCGGCTCTATTTCTTGTTTCTTAATGTGGAAACTTTTAGGTGATTTGCTTTAAACTCATTTCTTTTTTGAATAAGCATTTAAACCTACAAACTTTCCCTCTGTCTGCTGCTTAACTTTTCCTCACAGACGTTGCTGTTTTATATTTTAACTTTCATTCAGCTTTAAATATTTTCTAAAAGTTCTCTTGTGATTTCTTATTTGATCCATAATTTGTTTAGAAACACCGTGTTTAATTTCCAAATATTTAGCGATTTTCTGACTATCTTATTGTTTCTGATTTCTAATTTAATTTTATTGTCGTCAGAGAACATAGCCTGTGCAATTTCAGTCTTCCGAAATGTGTTGAGACATACCATGTTCCAGCATATGGTCTGTCCTGTAAACAGTCAAGTACGCACCAGAAATGAATGTGCAGTTGTTGAATATATTGTTCCATAAATGTCAATTAGGCCATATTGGTAGTGTTGCTCAAATCTATATCCTTACTGATTTTTTTTTTTTTTGTCTAGTTATTCTATCAATTACTAAGAGAAGGATGTTAAAATCTCCAATTATTGTTGTGGATTTGTCTATATCTCCCTTCAGTTTTGTCAATTTTTGCTTCATATATTTTGAAGTTTCCTGAATTGGTGTGTGTGTGTACATATATATATGTACATATATATATATACATGGAATGTTTACATCTTCCTGATAAATTGACCTTTTATCATTATGATATTTTCCTTATAATCCCTGCTACTTTGATGTTAATGTAAGTACACTGGCTTTTTAAAAAATCATTTTTATGCTTAATGTATACATGACATATCTTTTCCTTTTAACTGAAATATTTAGTCTCATGCATTTAATGTAATACATTGCATGGTTAGATTTAAATTTACCATCTTGTTATGTGTTCTCTTTCTGTCTCATCTTTTTTTGTTGTTGTTCTTTGTTCCTCTTTTCCTGCCTTCTTTTGTGTTAGTTAAATATTTTTATTATTTTTTTTTATTCTCCTTGGTATAGTTGTTGGGTGCTGTTGGAATTACAATATGCAATCATAAATGATCACAGTCTTCCTGTAGCTAAACTTGTACTACTTCATATAAAATGTAGGCACCTTACAACAGTATCATTTTATTTATCCTTATATCTTTTACACTGTTTTGTCATATATTTTGTGTCTACATTCTTGATAATCTTCACAATACAATGTTATTTTGCTTTAAACAGATTAAAAGATCGCTTTAAATAATCTTTTTGAAAATTAGTATAAAAAAGATGTCTTTTATGCCTACACACATATTTATCATTTCCAGTCTTTCATTCCTTCCTGTAGATCTGAGTTTATATCTATTTTATCTTTTTTTATACTGCAGTTGTTTTTGTTTTGTTTTGTTTTTGAGTTAGAGTCTCACTCTGTCGCCCAGACTGGAGTGCAGTGGCCGCTCCCGGTCACTGCAGCCTCTACCTGCTGGGCTCCAGCGATCCTTCCGCCTCAGCCTTCCAAGTAGCTGGAACTACAGGCGCGCTACCACGCCCGGCTAATTTTTTGATTTATTGTAGAGATGAGGTCTTGCCTGCCCAGGCGGGTCTCGAACCCGCAGGCTCAGGCAATCCACTCACCTCAGCCTCCGAAAGGTGCGGGATTACAGACTGAGCCACCGAGCCCGGCTCGTTGTTTTTTTTTTGAGCTGGAGTCTTACTCTGTCACCCAGACTGGAGTGCAGTGGCCATTCCCGGCCACCGCAGCCTCGACCTGCTGGGCTCTGGCGATCCTTCCACCTCAGCCTTCCAAGCAGCCGGAATTACAGGCATGCACTACCACGCCCGGCTGATTTTTTTTTTTATTTATTGTAGAGATGAGGTCTCGCTGCCCAGGCGGGTCTCGAACCCGCGGGCTCAGGCAATCCACTCACCTCAGCCTCCCAAAGGCGTGGGATTACAGGCTGAGCCACTGGCCCGGCTAGTTGTTTTTTGTTGTTGTTGTTTTATTTGTTTTGATTTTTTGAGTTAGGGTCTCACTCTGTTGCCCAGGCTGGAGCGCAGTGGCAGGATCACAGCTCACCACACCTCATACTCCTGGGATCAGACAATCTTGCCTCAGCCTTCTGAGTATCTGGGACTACAGGTACATGCCACCATGCCCAGCTAATTTTTTAACTTTTTCGTAGAGATAAGGTGTCACGGTGTTGTCTAGCTGGTTTCAAACTCCTGAGTTCAAGCAATCCTCCTGCTTCAGCCTCCCAAAGTGATGGAATTACCAGTGTGAGCCATAGCACCTGGCCTATACTGCAGTTTTCTTGGCAATGAATTATTTCAACTATCATTTATTTTAAAATGTCTTTAATTTACCCTCATTTTTGAGGAATATTTTCACAGAACAGAAAATCATGGGTTGTAAGTTTTTATTCTTTTAGCAATTTAAGACTTTTTTCCCATTGTCTTCTGGCCTTCCTTGTTTTTCATGAGAAGTCAGCTATCATTCACATCATTGCTCATTTATAATGTGTCTTTTATCTGCAACCTTTCAGATTTTCTCTTTATATTTGACATTCAGCAGATATGAGTCTAAGTATGTTTTCTTCTTCTTCATCCTGTATGTTCACTGAACTTCTTGGATTTGTATGTTGATGTTTTCACTACATTTTGGGAAAATTTGGTTATCATTCCTTCAAATGCTTTTTTTTCTGCCTTATTCTCATCTCTTTCTTTTTGAGATCTCTGCTTTAAATATGTTAATTATGGAAAATAGATTTTCATGGACAACTAGCAATCACAGTCATAACATTCCAACCAGCAGAAAAATAAAACAAAGAGAAATAGAGGCACACGCCTCTGCTTCTGTTAATATTCTATTGGACAGTATCCTGGAAAGCTGTGTATTAAAAAAAAATCTCTAACTAAAGAAAGAAGGGGAAGGGACTTCTGATTATAGCTCCAAGGGAGTAACTGATACCAGATTACCACCACCACAAACAACTATAAAACCAGACAAAACATATGAGACAACTGTTCTCAGGCATTAGACAACAGGTTGTACCAGACTGTGACCCTTGAGAGAAAGAAAACACATGAGGTAAATTCCACACTGGCCCTGGCTTTCTTCCTGCGGACACTTTCTAAGTCACAGCAAAGGGAGATGGAGCTTACATGGACATAGCATTTTCACTTTGGAGGCAAAGCAACTCCATCTTGGATGCTAATCTGCCATGTTGGCTTTTGGTTAACTCCAGTTCTGGGAAGACTGCTAAGATTTCCAGTTCATCTATTGCTCCTGTGCAAGAATGTGTACTTACTATAACTCCTGTCCTTAGGTCAAAACAACCTTGATGTTATTGTGCCTCAGTTGTCCTGCACATTTCTTCTGAATCATGTGTACCCTTTCCCTCTAGCAAATAAGCCCTGGATCTGGGGAGTAACAGCACGGGGATCCACCATCTTGTCTCATCACTGTTCGGAACAGAGACACGGCTTCTGTTCATAAATCCCTATTAAACGTCTCTTGCTAAGAAACTGGAATTTCCAGCCTCTTTCTTCAGCCTCTCAGCTTCCTTGGACTTTGGGGGCAGGTTTGCTTAGACCTACCCACCATAGAACCTTTACTGTGCTAAAGAAGCAGGAATTGGCCGCACAGTGGCTCGGCTTGCAATCCCAGCACTTTGAGAGGTTGAGGCGAGAGGTTTGCCTGAGTCCGGGGGTTCTAGACCAGCCTGGGCAACTTGGTGATACCTTGTCTCTACAATAAATCATAAAAACTAGCCAGGCATGGTAGCGTGCATCTGTAGTTCCAGCTGCTTGGAAGGCTGAGGTGGAAGGATCACCTGAGTCCAGCAGGTGGAGGCTGCAGTGGCTGTGAGTGTGCTACTGCACTCCAGTCTGGGCAACAAAGAGTAAGACTCCAACTAAAAAAAAAAAAAAAACCGGGCATGGTGGCTCAAGTCTATAATCCCAGCACTTTGGGAGGCCAAGGAGAGAGGATTGTCTGAGTCTGGGAGTTCGAGACCAGCCCGGGCAACTTAGTGAGACCTCATCTCTACAATAAATAAAAAAATTAACAGGGCATGGTGGCTCGTGCCTGTAGTTCCAGCTACTTGGAAGGTTAAGGCAGAAGGATCACCTGAGCCCAGCAGGTCAAGGCTGTGGTGGCCGTGAACTTGCCACTGCACTCCAGCCTGGATGATAAAGAGTGAAACTCCAACTCAAAAAAAAAAAAAAAAAAAAAAAGAGGCAGGAATTGGAGTTCAGGAATACTGGATTGGCTGGAATTTGTAGGGGAATGTAACAGGAGAAACTGCATGAGAGTGAGGGGGCTTGAATTCTACACGAGGGCTCTCCCGCAGCCATTGGTCAACAACCTGGTGGAGCATGTGCCAGCAAGATACAGCAAGGCCTTGAAGAAGGCTGCTGTGGGGCTGAGAGCTGAATGGAATTTCAGAAGCTGTATCGCGTTGAGAGATATGGGAGTTCCAGCTGATTCATGGTTAGGAGTAAGGATCATGCCCTATCTAGATTAAGGACAAATTCCTAGGACTAAGGACAAAACCAAAATTAATAAAGCTTGAGGCATCAATAAGATCCATTGGTAATCTAACAGCCTACCAGAACAAAAGGGACAGAGTCAAAGCCAGGAAATTAAAGAACAGAATTTTCTAGTGTAAAAACCATATCTAGAGAAGAACTGTGACTATGCTTGCTTGCACATGGCACCAACAGGAAACAAATGGACTAGAAACCCACTAACCTTGGAGGGAATTTCACTGCCAAAGAAACCACGAATATGGCCTACAAAAGGCTGGAATTGTTTTGACTCCTAAAGTAACTCCTAGATCTTTCCAAACAGCACCAGAGGAAACCTATGACTATGAAATTGATGAACCCTCCTGCAAAAAGACATACTCCCCAGTACCCACCTGGGTGTGGCCAGGAGGAAAAACTGACAAGATAAGGAACAACCTACCCCAAAACAAGCCTGTCCTCAGTGGGGCCAGTGGACAAGGAACTTGCTTCCAGAGAGTAAAGCCCATGGCTACTCCCCACCAGGGAAGGAAGGGAGTCTGTAGGATTTAATTATTGCTATGAACTAGCAACTAACATGTTTTCCATTCTTTCCTTTCTGAATGGAAGTTATTGGTTCTCCTGTTCCTTCTCCCCCAATTATACTGGGTTATGTATGTGATGGGCAGTAGGAGAGGTAATTTTTATTTTTGTTTTTGGTCACCAGACATAGAATTGCATCAGGACCTTTGGGAGAGGACCCAGAGATCTGAACTTGGAGCTAGATGCCATAACTCTAGACCTGTCTTCCTTGGGGAGGAGGGCAAGTGTGCTTTGCGGGTGAGGCAGATGGATACTTGGGTGGCTGCCCAGCTGAAGACTTTCTCAGCCTCCCTTACAGCTGGGTGTAGCAATGTGACCCAGTTCTAGACAATAGAATGTGAGGATACGTGATGTACATGACTTCCAGGTTGTGCCCTTCAATGGAATGGGGACCGGTTTGCCTTTATGTATCGTTTTCCGTCTTCCCACCAGCTGGAATCCAAACATGATGACAGGAGCTAGAGCAGATATCTTAGACCATGAGCTAGAGGCCCATGGTGAGAAGAGCAGATAGAAGGAGCTTTGATCCCTGACCCCATCAAGCTGCCATAACCGGTGTGCATTGCCCACCTGGACTTTTATCTAAAAAAGAATCCACCTTCTATTATTTAAGCCACTATATTTAAGACCTTTTGTTACAGCTACCCTGCTCACTATCCCAACTCATACTCTTCCTGCTGCTAATTTCCTGAGATAGCATTTGGATGTGGGAGATGGGTCTGAGGTGGTCTTGTGGGGAAGTTGAAGGAGGGAGCCCAAGCTCTTGAGCACAGGTCTGTGAACTGCCTGATAGTCCCTATGATTTCCGAAGTCATGTTTCTTGTTGGCCTGGTCACAGGGCATGAATCTTGCTGAAACGTGTTGCTTACATATATAGCTGAGAAACTCTTTCTCAGCTGCCTCGGAGTCCAGTGATCCTCTTAATTCACTTGTCTCCACTTCAGTTCTACAGGTGCTCTTATCCCACCTGAGGAACTTCCATCAGGCCTCAGCCTGAGAGACCACCCAGTCCTCACCTACAGGGTCACCTTCTCTTACGTAAGCTCTTCCTCCTCAAAGGTACCCAGGACATTCTGGACATTTTTCGTGCCAATGAATGTCAGGAAAGACTCTGGGCAGCTAAATCTGGCATTGTCTCTGCCTAAATCGGTGAAGAGATTGATACAGGGCTGGTAGCTGATAAGGCTTTGCTTCCCAGAATCCCAAACAGAAACAAGGCCAAAAGTCTTTCTTCCACTTTTGTTGTTTCTTTCAATCTACCTGTCTAGAACTCTGAGGCTGCCAGGATGCATCTCGCACAAGCTGCTGCTTCTACCTCCGTCTTTCTCTTCCTCCCACAATCCTCCTGGGGGAAGGGTGTGATATTTTCCTTCTTCCTTTTGATAGTGTATTTCCTGGTGTAGATTTCTATGATCAAGTCCACCAAAGAGAAGCCTTGATTTTTTTAGAGGACGAGATTTAGGATAAAATCCTTCCTTTCCTTTTCTCCATGAAGGCTAGCATTTGAGCCTCTTGTCTTACTAAAGGGGTTAAGGAAGTCAGGGTTGAGACTCCGTCTCTCAAGAGCCCCTCTGTCCGGGGCAGTAGCTGCTCATCCTTCCCTGGGCAACAAGCCTTGGGGCTCAGCCTTCAAGAAGTGAAGCTGAAAGAGAGCGTGATTTATAGGGGAAATAAAAACACATAGGTTTAATATTGTTCCTCTTGCATATTTTATCTCGATTTGACACTCGTATTTTTACTTTGTTTATGATGTCTTTCAAGGACTAGTCTTTTTAATATTTATGGTGTCCAATTTGTCAGCTTTTCCTTAATGGTGTCTGGGTTTGGTGCCCCACATAGGAAATGTTTCTCCACCCTAAGACTGAACATAACTTTTAATGGCACCAAAACGTGCCATTGTGGAAATATGCAAATGTACCCTAATTTATTTACAGATGAATATTTAGTGTGTTTCTACTATGTCAGTCATCATAAATAATGCAGTAAACATCTTTATAAATACATTTTTCCCTCTGTGATTTAAATGGTTTCTTTCGGATAGATTCTTAGGAAGTTCATGGGCCCTTTTCACCATTTTATTTTATTTATTTTTATTTTTATTTTTTTTTGAGTTGGAGTCTCACTTTGTCGCCCAGACTAGAGTGCAGTGGCCGCTCCCAGCCACCGCAGCCTCGACCTGCTGGGCTCCAGAGATCCTTCTGCCTCAGCCTTCCGAGCTGCTGG
>NW_007249923.1:346181-347000 GCF_000164805.1 Carlito syrichta | reverse complement strand
GCCTTCCGAGTAGCCAGAATTACAGGCACGTGCTACCATGCCCGGCTGATTTTTTTATTTATTGTAGAGATGAGGTCTCGCCAAGTTGCCCAGGCGGGTCTCGAACCCGTGGGCTCAGGCAATCCACTCACCTCAGCCTCCCAAGGCATGGGATTACAGGCTGAGCCACCGAGCCTGGCTCCTTTTCACCATTTTAAAAGCTTTCACAACAATTAAACAATTGCATCTTATAAAGCTGCAAGGATCAACTAAAATGTCACTTTTTTTGGGCACAGAATTGCAGCTGCTCAGTGTTATATTTGTATTTCAGGCTGATTAGAAGCTTTTGGAGTTAGGAATGACTTTGATTAATTAAAAAATGAAAAAAACAATCATTAGTTTAAAAAAATACAATTTGTTCGATAGCTAAACCTTTTCTTTTTTTTTTTTTTTTTGAGTTGGAGTCTCACTCTGTCACCCAGACTGGAGTGCAGTGGCCCCGCTAGCTAAACCTTTTTCAAAGACAAAGGATCTCCAGGCACAGTGGCTCACGCCTGTAATCCCAGCACTTTGGGAGGTGGAGGTGAGAGGACTGCCTGAGCCCAGGATTTCAAAACCAGCCTTGGCAGCATGGTGAGACCTCTCATCTCTACAATAAATTTAAAAAATTGACCGGGTGTGGTGGCGCGCACTTGTAGTCCCAGCTATTAGGGAGGCTAGGAGAGAGGATTGCCTGAGACTTGCAGATTAAGACTGCGGTAAGCAGCCGGGCTCGGTGGCTCAGCCTGTAATCCCGCACCTTTGGGAGGCTGAGGTGAGTGGACTGTCTGAGCCCGCGGG